>NC_091988.1:196629814-196739814 GCF_044704955.1 Pristiophorus japonicus
TTGACCAAAAGCTTGGCCAGACAGGGGGTGGTGGGGTGGGGGGGGGGGGCTTGTGGAGGTTCGTATAGGAGGAGCAGGAGAGGGGGGAAGCAGAGTGGTTTAGGAAGGGGATTGTAGAGCAGGGGGGCCTGGGTGGTTGGAGCAGGGCCGCCAATGGTGGGGCGAGGAGAGGAGATACCCGCTCAGTCGGTTTCTGGATTCAACTGATGTGACCGTGAGACATGGTAAATAAGGTGAGGATGCAGACAATCGACTTAGACGCGTTAACAAAGGCTGAAGGCTCTCCCAGTGCCACTTCCGTCCTCCAGTGTATACTGCAATCAGTGGTGCTGGTGATCAGTGACCGGATTTACCAGAGCCGGCACCAAGAACATCATCCGTATCCCCGGCACAACCTCACCGAGCCACGGAAACACGAGCGTGGAGTGAAACACGAAGAAACAGACGCGCACAATGTTTACACACTGCGGTGACAATTTTGCCAATCGTGTCACAGCGCTGAACGGCAGAATATTTTCCAGCGTTTGATCCGCCGTTTGTCGCGAAGGGGCTCGAAGTTGCACAGTGTCCCGCTTGGGGAGCGCACAGGGTTCGCCTGGGTGCAACACAAAGGAATCTGACGGGAACGTCTAGGTTTAGCGCTCCAGGAAGGAGGTGGAGCGCCAAATCAAACGCTGCCACTTCCCTCGGAGCGCTAAAACGGAGCGAGAGGGGCGGTGGCGGCAGAGCGCGGTATAATGTCCCGGGCAGCGCTGCCGGGATCCGCCGGCTGCTTCCCTCGCTTAACGGGAAGGGCCAAAGCTGCGGTGATTCCCAGGTAAGGCTGGGAATGGTGGGGGAAGGGACCTGTGAGCCGCGAGCAGCTGCCCCCGAGCCCGCTAACAGGGCACAGGGCTGATCGATCGTGGGGTGGGCGGCGGGACCGGAGATCCGCAAGGAGCCGCCCCGAGCCCTCTAGCAGGGCGCAGGGCTGACCAATCGCGGGATGGACAACAGTCAACAGACACCACACTGGGGTTAGAATGAAACTTTGCCCGACCTGACCACCGCTGCCTTTGAATATCGCTCCTGAAGTGGCCGGCCGAGGTGACAACGCCTCCTGCAGCTGCCGCTGTTGACACCCGGCGATGCTGCAGGGGGCGGGGGCGAATATTACATCTGGGGCGGTAACGGGGCGCTGCCCACCAGATGACGTCACGATCTACAAGGCGCAGGAGACCGAGGCGGTAAGTTTAAGCCGCCATGCAAGTTCGCGGCGTCGGTAATTTCGCCGCGCCCGGTCAGTAAGCCCTTTGCGCCCCATTATCGCCCCCCACAGGCACGAATGGGAGGTGCAAAGGAGGCCAATTTCCCCCCCCCAATGTTTCTGTTATGTTGAATTTTGCCGGGGTGGGGGGGAATATATTTGGGTGTGATACCTGGACACAGACCCTACCAGGCCGTGCGTTCAGCCACTCTCCTTCAGCACAGGAAGAATCAAAGGGAAATAAAACCAGTCCATTAACTTCAGACTGTATGTTGTTATATAAAAAACCATGTCCAGAAGTGATATATGCAAGCAGAAATCTAATCTCTGGCTTCTGATAATAAAGAAAAAGAAAGATCTGCATTTATATAGCGCCTTTCACGACCACCGGAAGTCTCAAAGTGCTTGACAGCCAGTAGGGTACTTTTGGAGTGTAGTCACTGTTGTAATGCAGGAAATGAGGCAGCCAATTTGCGCACAGCAAGCTCCCACACACAGCAATGTGATAATGACCAGATAATCTGTTTTTTTATTATTTTGATTGAGGGATAAATCTTGACCAGGACACCGGGGATAACTCCCCTGCTCTTCTTCAAAATAGTGCCATGGGATCTTTTACATCCACCTGAGAGAGCAGACGGACCTTGGTTTAACGTCTCGTCTGACAGTGCAGCACTCCCTCAACACTGCACTGGGAGTGTCAGCCTAGACTTTTTGTGCTACAATTCCCTGGCGTGGGACTTGAACCCACAACTTTCTGATGCAGAGGCAAGAGTGCTGCCCACTGAGCCATGGCTGACACATAATGGAAAACTTCTCAAACTATGCTCTTGATAGGTCCATTGACTGCATCCCTTGATCAGATTACTGCCGTGTAACCAAGCCTCGGTTCCGTTATTCTACATGCTAATCCAGCTAAACGTCTTGCCTACACACCAGTCTCCAATCATTCCCAGCTCTCTGTTATTCTGTAAATATAAGCACCACCTGGATTTGTTCATTGGGTACCAGCCTGTAACATGCTCCCCACATCTTTGAGAATTGGAATTCAGTGAACAAAAAGCCTGGATGTAACCAGCTGGTGTCAGTAAAAGTGAGCATGAAGCTGTCAGATTGTCGTAAGAACCCAACTGGTTCACCAATGTCCTTTAGGGGACGGAAATCTGCCCTTCGTACCCGGTGTGGGCCTATACGTGACTCCAGTCTCACTCCATCGTGGTTGACTCTTAATTGCCCCTCTGAGGTGGCCCGGCGAGCCAATCAGTTGTATCACAACCGCTGCTGGCGATTCTAGAGGAAGGCCCCATCACCACCACTATCACCTTCTCAGGGATGGCCTTGCCCACATATCGCGAGAAACAGATTTTATAAAAATTCTCGTTATTTGTATCAGTTATTTGTTTGGGAAAAGAATCCTGAATGTCTGTGGCGACTCCACGTGCACTATCTGCCAGGCAATTTAATTTGCCGCGAGTTATAAGGCAGGCCTTGTACACCCGAGGGGCCGCCGACTGCTTTTTGTTCGAATGGCACAATAAGCAGCCACCCCTGTTGAGTAAGAGCTCCGGAGCTCGATTTGATCAGTGACAGCGTTTCCCTCAGATTCTCATTTTTATTGTACAAGTTGTTTCTCAGACAAATGTCGGCTCCAATTTAATAAACAGAAGAAGCCTTCGGTGAGAGAGTTCCGAAATAAACTCTGGCCGGGCAATGTTTGAAATATTGTTTTTCCGATCCCATGCTGTTCAGGAATAAATAATTAAAAAAAAAATGTTTTAGATCCTCAACTTGTGTGATGTGGGCAATCCTGAGGCCCCAGGCCCCATACTTGAAGAAGGGTGTAAAGGCCTTCGAACGGGTACAGCGGAGGTTTACCGAGATGTTGCCAGGGATGAGGGACTTTTGTTATGAGGAGAGTTTGGAACAGTTAGGACTGTTCTCCTTGGAACAGGGAAGGCTAAGAGGTGACCTAATAGAGGTTTTCAAGATGACGAGAGGTTTTGATAAGTGCAGATAGAGAAAGCCTATTCCCTCTGGCGAGAGGGTTAAAACCAGAGGTCTTAGATTCAAAAGATGGAGAGGGAAGATGAGGAGAACGCTTTTCACTCGGAGAGCTGTCGGGATCGGGAACGCTGTGCAAGGTGCTGGAAGCCTATTCCATCAATAATTTGCACGGGCCCTTGAAGATGAGAAACTTACAGGGTTACGGACAAAAAGCTGGGGGTGGGGGGGGGGGTGGGGTGTGGAACTGAACATGACTGCTCTGTCACAGAGACAGCACAGGCATGATGGGCCGAATGGCCTCCTCCTGCGCTGTAACATATGATTCTATACAAAATCGGTCTTTTATTTCTGCCGGCTCTGTGTTAGGGGCAGCCACTTTGTGAGAGATTGTCAACCATCACTGAGCTGGGCTGGTCGACCGGTTCTCCCTTTGGCAGCTGGAAACGGAGATCCATTTTTGAAGGAATTGAGAACAGGATTCCAGCCTGGGAACATTCAGAGAGAGAAATAAATCATAAACACAACTTGCCACAAATAAATCAAATAATGAATCCTGGCCTCCTGGGTCCGTACGGAGTGTGTACGGAGTGTGTACGGACCCGGGAAGGCATCGCAAAAGCCGGTTTTTCAGTGCACAGTGCGCATGCGCTGAAAACTGGCTTTTCCGATCTATCAAGCTGGAGCTCGACAGATCCTCCGTATCCCGGGAGCGAGGACATTTGCAAGGGCAAGATTGCGGGATTTACCCATATCTTGCCCAGCAAATGTCCTCAAAAACCCTTGCGCCTGATACAAGCAGGAGCACAGCCTACTGTTACAGACGTAAGAGTTTAAAAACATACAAAAATGTAATTAAATTAAATTTAAAAAACACATTTTATTTTTAAAAACCCTACGTTACATTTATTTTTAACCATAATTTTTAAAACTTTTTAAAAACTCGGAAAAAAAAGTTTCTCGAAGATATTTATTAACTTTAATTTCAATTAATTTTAATTATGTAAGGTGTGTTTTTTATTTTTTGTTACATGTGTTTAGTGTGTTTGGGTTTTGTTCCTCATTAATAGCAGTGAGAATTCATAGATACGGAGTTCCCATTGCTATTAATGGGAAAGCTGTGGAACACTGTACTTGATTGGCTGAGCAGTCACACGTGACTGCACCGTTTGCGTGGGAACCTGGAGGACGGGAGCGCGCGTCGCAGAGCGGGAAGAGGAGGCCTCCCCACCGGAATCCCAGGCTCCTGCCGGACCACCGGGTAAATTGTAGAAATGTTTCAGGTCGGAGGCAATTGCCCGCGCGGGAAGCCTGCCATCGCAATTTCAGCCGCTACGTCTAACATGGTCACTCTTAGATCCGATAGGGAATTCGGGAGAATCTTCTTCACCCAGAGAGTGGTGAGAAAATGGATAGAATTGAAAGACAGATTATAAAACAGATATAGAGTCACTGCAGGAGATGCAAAACAGGTTTACTAGGATGATGCCAGAACTGAGAGGTTATAAATCTCAGGAAAGATTGAACGGGCTGGGCTCCTTTTCTCTAGAAAAGCGAAGGCTGAGGGGGGACCTGATGGAGGTCTTTGAGATTATGAAGGGGTTCGATAGGGTAGATGTAGAGAAGATGTTTCCACTTGCGGGCGAGATCAGAACTGAGGGACATCAATATAAGATAGTCACTCATAAATCCAATCGGGAATTCGGGAGAAACTTCTTTACGCAGAGAGCGGTGAGAATGTGGAACTCGCTCCCACAGGGAGTGGTTGAGGCGAATAGTATCGATGCATTAAAGGAGAAGTTGGATAAACACATGAGGGAGAAAGGAATAGCAGGATATGGTGATGGGGTGAGATGAAGAGGGGTGGAAGGAGGCTGGTGTGGAGGATAAACACCAGCACGGACCAGTTAGGCCGAATGGCCTGTTTCTGTGCTGTGAATTCCATGTCATTATCTATCTCCTAAAACACATTGTGACAGACGATTGTTTTTAGGGGCAATGTGCAGCATTTTCTGCTGTCCAGATGGACGTAAACAGGATAACTTACAGTAATGGAAAAGGGTGAGGTTAAGCCAGCAACATGTCTGGAAGTACCCCAAAAGAGGACAGGATTTGGAGGCAGCCTGGCCTGTGTGTGTATGTGTGTGTGAGTATGTGTGTGTGTGTGTGAGAGTGAGTGAGTGTGTGTGTGAGTGTGTGTGTGTGTGTGTGTGTGTGTGTGTGTGTGTGAGTGTGTGCATGTGAGTGTGTGTGTGAGTGTGGGTGTGTGAGTGAGTGTGTGTGTGTGAGAGTGTGAGTGTGTGTGTGTGAGAGTGTGAGTGTGTGTGTGTGAGTGTGTGTGAGTGTGTGGTTGCGCGTGTGTGTGTGTGTGAGTGTGTGAGTGTGAGTTTGTGTGTGTGAGAGTGTGTGTGTGTGAGTGTGTGTGTGTGTGTGAGAGTGTGTGTGTGAGAGTGTGAGTGTGAGAGTGTGTGTGTGAGTGTGTGTGAGTGTGTGTGTGTGAGTATGTGAGTTTGTGAGAGTGTGTGAGAGTTTGTGCATGTGAGTGTGTGTGTGAGTGTGTGTGTGAGTGTGTGAGTGAGTGTGAGTGAGTGTGTGTGTGTGTGTGCGAGAGTGTGTGCATGTGAGTGTGTGTGTGTGTGTGTGTGTGTTTGAGTGTGAGTGTGTGTGAATGTGCATGTGCGTGTGAGTGTGTGAATGTGAGTGTGTGTGTGAGAGTGTGTGATTGTGTGTTTGTGTGAGTGAGTGTGTGAGTGAGTGAGTGTGCATTTGAGTGTATGTGTGTGAGTGTGTGTGTTTGTGCGTGTGTGTGTGTGTGCATGTGAGTGTGTAAGTGTGAGTTTATGCATGTCTGCATGTGAGTGTGAGTGTGTGTATGAGTGTGCATGTGAGTGTGTGTGAGTGTGAGTGTGAGTGTGCGTGTGTGAGTGTGTGAGTGTGAGTGTGTGAGTGTGTGTGAGTGTGTGTGTTAGTGTGTGAGTGTGTGAGTTTGATTTTGAGTGTGTGAGTGTGTGAGTTTGAGTTTGAGTGTGTGGGTGTGTGAGTGCGAGTGTGTGAGTGTGTGTGCGAGTGTGTGTGTGTGTGTGTGTGAGTGTTTGTGTGCAAATGTGTGTGTGAGTGTATGCGTGTGTGTGAGTGTGAGTGTGCGAGTGTGAGTGTGTGTGTGTATGTGTGTGAGAGTGTGTGTGCGTGAGTGTGTGTGTGTCTTTGTGTAACTGTGTGTGTGTGTGTGTGTCTGTGTGTGAGACAGTGTCTGTGTGTCTGTCTGTGTTTATGTGTGTCTTTGTGTAACAGGGTGTGTGTGTGACAGCGTGCCTGTGTGTGTCTGGCCTAAGGGTCTCAATCTACGACTAAACCCTAGTAAAGAATTGAGACGCTGGCAGTTCTTGGCTGGGGTATAGGCCTCTCTCACTCATTTCCCATTCAACAACAACAACTGGCATTTATATAGCGCCTTTAACATAGTAAATTGTCCCACGATGCTTCACAAGAGTGTTATCAAAACACTGAGCCACATAAGCAGATATTAGGGCAGGTGATTAAAAACTCCTGCAGTGACCCTGCTCACTTGCACACTCCCGATTTTAATCGCTCCACCACTGGTGGCTGTGCCTTCTATTGCCGAGGTCCTGAGCTCTGGAGCCCTCCCTAAACCTCTCCACCTCTCCCTCCTTCTTTAACACGCTCCTTAAAACCTACCTCTTTGGCCAAGCTTTTGATCACCTGCCCTAATATCTCCTTATGTGGCTCGGTGTCAAATTGCGTTTGATAATCGCTCCTGTGAAGTGCCTTGGGATGTTTTATTGCATCAAAGGCGCTCTAAGAATGTAGGGTTTTGTTGTTCTTAAGGCGGCTGTAATGTATGCACCCGTGAGCATGCTCACAGGTTTGTAGAGCTGTTGCAAAAAAGGGCACTTGTTTGAAAGTGTTTGGAGTGTCCCCAAATCACTTGAGTTAATGTTTATTTTCTCCAACCAAAAGAGTTGTAGAGCTGTTGCATTGTGAGTGGCTTAGCCAGTCACGTGATGTTCACAAGACTCAATAAAACCCCAGCCAGTTGGGTCTGGGTCATCCACGATGAGTTATGCAGTTATGAGCCTGGTGGATGAACCGGTAATGTGTGGTGCGATTGTTAAACCTTTGTTAATAAACCAACTAGTTATTAATCGCAATGTGTTGCTATGAATGCTTAAACAAAGAACCCATGAAGCAAATACATTACAGAGGGACGCTCCGACGGAACCTCTTACCTTCCAGAGGGCAGAGCGCCACCCGCTGGAGGAGCGCTGCGTGTTCAGCTGGTCATCATCCTCCAGCATTGAGCCAGTGCAGTCCTCATAGAACAGGTGCAGGTAGGATCGTACCCCATAGCGCTTCTCCTCCGCTGTGCCAGCCCGAGGCTGGGACATGCAGAAATTTGCACAGCCCGCCATGGAGTTAGACTGGAAAAAGAAAATACAGAACGAGCTCTTTGATTCGCAGTAACCACAGCAGAGAAAAGTAACAAAAACGGCCATTCAGCTAATCACGCCCACTCCTCCTGCAGTGCGTGTGCAGTCGCCGCCATCATTGATTCTACCCACCTGTTAATCAGGTCAGGAACACTCTGGTGTATTCCTCCTTCATCATTAAAGGAACGCTCTGCAGTACTCATCCGTTCCCACATCTCCACCGCAGACACACTCAGACATACGCACTCTCTCACACACACACAGATATACACACACACACACACAGATATACACACACACATACACTCAGACATACGCACTCTCTCACACACACACAGATATACACACACTCACACACAGATATACACACACACACACACACACACACACACACTCAGACATACACACTCTCTCACACACACACAGATATACACACACACACACACACAGATATACACACACACATACACTCAGACATACGCACTCTCTCACACACACAGATATACACACACACACACAGACACACAGATATACACACATACATACACTCAGACATACGCACTCTCTCACACACACACAGATATACACACACTCACACACAGACACACAGATATACACACACACACAGATATACACACACACATACACTCAGACATACGCACTCTCTCACACACACACACACACACACACAGATATATACACACACACTCAGACATACACACACACACACACACACACTCAGACATACGCACTCTCTCACACACACACACACACAGATATACACACACACACTCAGACATACGCACTCTCTCACACACACACAGATATACACACACACACACACAGACAGATATACACACACACACACACACACAGACAGATATACACACACACACAGACATATACACACACACACACACAGATATACACACACACACACAGACACACACACACGCACTCTCACACACACAGATACACGCGTACACACACACACACACGCACACACAAACGCACACACTCAGACATATGCACTCTCACACACACACACAGATATACACACACACACAAAACACACACTCAGACATGCGCACTCTCTCACATACACAGATATACACACACACACACACACACACTCACACACACACACAGACACACACACTCAGACATACGCACTCTCACACACACAGATATACACACTCACTCACACAGACATACACTCAGACAAACAGACACACACACTCAGATATACACGCACTCGCACACACTCGGTCTCACACACACACAGACACACACACAGACGCACAGTGGCACAGTCACAGACACACAAACACATACACACAGTCTCACACACACAGACAGACACAGACTCACACACACAGATGCACACACACAGACACACACAGATGCACACACACAGACACACACAGACTCACACAGATGTACAGATATAATGGCACTTACACACAATGGTGATTAAAAACCTTTGCCCTTTCACATAGTTTCTTCCCCGTCCACTAACCTTGAACATGAATTCACAGTCTCACAGCTCTCTGTGTGAAGCAGTTTCTCTTGCTCTATGTTCCAAATCTCTCACATTTAATCAGTACCCATGGGTCCCTTTGTTATAGGCCGCACCACGACTGGAAACAGTCTGCGACTATTGACCCTGTCCTAACCTTCATAATTTTAAATGCTTCTATTATATCTCCCCACAATAACAGCCCAGGCAGCGTCCGAGTGAATCTGTGTTGCACCCTCTCGAAAGCCTCACTATCTGTCCTACAGTGTGGAGCCCAATACCACACATAGTGCTCAAACTGAGGTGAGTGAGGGCAGACGGAGAAGGTCCTGCTAGCCTTGCCGTGCTGTGGACCACTCTTGCGATCGGTGACTCCAATCCTGAATTGTACATGAGGCTCATACCATCAGGGGGACCTCTTTCCGACTCCATAGCCTCTCCATCACCCCAAGGCCGCCTACTTCCACCTCGGTAACATCGCCAGTTCACGCTCCTGCCTCAGCCCATCAGCTACTAAAACCGTCAGCCCTGCTTCTGTGTCAACCGTGACTCAGTGGGCAGCACCCTCGCCTCTGAGTCAGAAGGGACTTGAGCACAAAAAGATCTAGGCTGACACTCCCAGTGCAGTGCTGAGGGAGTGCTGCACTGTCGGAGGTGCCGTCTTTCGGATGAGATGTTAAACCGAGAGCCCCGTCTGCTCTCTCAGGTGGATGTCAAAGATCCCACGGCACTATTTCGAAGAAGAGCAGGGAAGTTATCCCCGGTGTCCTGGGGCCAATATTTATCCCTCAATCAACATCACTAAAACAGATTATCTGCTCATTATCATATTGCTCTCGGAGCTTGCTGTGCGCAAATTGGCTGACGCGTTTCCCACATTACAACAGTGATTACACTCCAAAAGTACTTCATTGGTTGCAAAGCACTTTGAGATGTCCAGTGGTCGTGAAAGGCGCTATAGAAATGCAAGTCTTTCTTTCTTTGCTCCCTCCAAATCTGACTATTCCAACGTACTCCTGGCCAAGCTTGCATCTTCTGCCCTCCATATGCTTCAGCTCATCCGAAGCAATGCTGCCCGTATCCTAACTCTCACCGAATCCCGCTCGCCCATCACCCCTGTGCTTGATGACGTTTACTGGCTCAGAAGGTAGTGGGTTGAAGCCACATGCCAGTACTTAAACACACAGGGGCAACGCTTTGCACATGGTGGCTGGTCTATGGGAGGGCAGGACTCATACCCCCCCCCCACGCCCCACCCTCTCATTCTTTTCCTGTGCACCCCCACAAGCCCACCTCCCCCCACCCCACCCCACACCCGACCCCAGCCAATTTCCTGGGGTCAGGGTAACTTAACTAATTAAAAACTCCCTTATAACTGTAAATCTTGTCAGTGGGATGTAATTGATCCCTCTGTAATCAATCGCTTGGCCTTAGTCAAAGGGGCTCTTCAAAATGTGTTTAAGAGATGTTGATTAATCAATAAACATTGGCCAGGACACCAGGGAGGACTCCCCTGCTCTTCTTCGAAATAGTAT
Source organism: Pristiophorus japonicus (assembly GCF_044704955.1). Taxonomy (NCBI): domain Eukaryota; kingdom Metazoa; phylum Chordata; class Chondrichthyes; family Pristiophoridae; genus Pristiophorus; species Pristiophorus japonicus. The sequence continues at coordinate 196,640,564 of NC_091988.1, forward strand.
CATAGGATCTTTTACGTCCACCTGAGAGAGCAGACGGGGCCTCGGTTTAACCTCTCATCCGAAGGACGGCACCTCCGACAGTGCAGCACCCCCTCAGTACTGCACTGGGAGTGTTAGCCTAGATTTCTGTGTTCAAGTCTCTAAACCACAACTGACACAGTTCTGGGGCTGCCAATATTAGTGTCCTGGAGGATATTATTGTGACATCTCAGGCCTGTGAGGTTTATCAAAATGTGTCTCTCCCGTTGATCTGATCAGACTACGTTCACTCAGTGACCATGGTGCCCTGTTCCAAGGTTCCAGTACCCCTTACTGTTGGGGTATCACAGCTTTTCAATCCAGAAGGTTGTCTGTTCAAGTCCCGCTCTAGGGATTTAAGCACCTAAATCCAGGCTGACACTCCCAGTGCAGTGCTGAGGGAGTGCTGCACTGTCGGAGGTGCCGTCTTTTGGATGAGAGGTTAAACCGAGGCCCCGTCTGCTCTCTCAGGTGGACGTAAAAGATCCCACGGCACTATTTCAAAGAAGAGCAGGGGCGTTACCCCCGTGTCCTGCTCAATATTTATCCCTCAATCAACATCACTAAAACAGATTATCTGGTCATTGTCACATTGCTGTGTGTGGGAGCTTGCTATGCGAAAATTGGCCATCGCGTTTCTTACATTACAACAGTGACTACACTCCAAAAGTACTTCATTGGCTGTAAAGCGCCTTGAGATGTCCGGTGGTTGTGAAAGGCGCTATATAAATGCAAGTCATTCTTTCTTTCTCCTAGTGCACTGGTGATTTCTCCAGCAATTAATCGCACTTCTTTGTTTTGCAGACTACAAATCAAAAGAATTTGATCTGAATTTTTTTTAATCGCTCATAAATATGTAAATATGTCTAGCCTTCCCTTTCAAGCCCAGAAGCTATTTTCAAACAATTGGAAATTCAGTACAGTATTCCCCGCTATTTCCTTTGGCATTTATCTGACTCCCCCTAGCCCACCCCCCCACCGCCCCTCGTTTGCACTCAACAGTCTCCAACTGGGGAGGGGTCAGGGTCAGGTCAAGGGTTTGTCATGTGTGTCCAATGGTGTTGTATTATCAGCCATGATAAGCATACAAAAGATTTAAAGCAAAGGACTTGCATTTATATAGCACCATTATCGACATCCCAAAGTGCTGTAAAGCCAATGCGATAACTTTGAAGTGTAGTCACTCTTGTAATGTAAGAAACAGAGTGGCCAGTATCAGCATAGCAAGATCCCACAAATAACCCTGTGATAGTGACCAGATAAATGTTATTTTAGTGATGATGGTTGAGAGATAAATAACGTCCAAGACACCATCCCTGCTCCTCTTTGAAATAGTGCCACGGGATCTTTCACATTAACCTGAGGGGACAGACGGGGCCCTCGGTTTAATGTCTCATCCAAAAGACGGCACCTCCGACAGTGCAGCACTCCCTCAGCACTGCACTGGGAGTGCCAGCCTCGATTTGTGGGCTCAAACCTCTGGAGTGGGACTTGAACCCACAGTCTTCTAGCTCAGAGGCAAGTGTGCTGCCCACTGAGCAAGGCTGATACAGGCTGTGAGTTGATCAGGCCTGAATTTCCCCTTTCTCCTGGGTCAGCACCGATAAGACGCCGACTCACCGGGTGAAAAGGGCAGGAGAAATGGGGAGGAGTCCTGGTTATGATGCCCTGTGATTTCCAAGGCTTTCTCTGAGAGGCGGGGCTGGGATACCACCTGTAATAAGCGCAGACCCAGTGTTGTCATGGCAATGATGTGAGGGGGCCGTCCATGTTGTTCTGCCGCTATTTCCTGTGGCTGTATCCCAGGATCCTACAAATCCCCTGGGAGGACAGACGCACCAACATTAGCGTCCTCGATCAGGCCAACATCCCCAGCATCGAAGCACTGACCGCACTCGACCAGCTCCGTTGGGCAGGCCACATTGTCCGCATGCCCGACATGAGACTCCCCAAAGCAAGCGCTCGACTCGGAACACCTTCACGGCAAACGAGCCAAAGGTGGGCAGAGGAAACATTACAAGGACACCCTCAAAACCTCTCTGATAAAATGCAACATCCCCACCGACACTTGGGAGACCCTGGTCAAAGACCGCTCAAAGTGGAGGACGTGCATCCGAGAAGGCGCTGAGCACCTCGAGTCTCGTCGCCGAGAGCATGCAGAAAACAAGCGCAGGCAGCGGAAGGAGTGTGGAGCAAACCAGGCTCCCCCACCCACCCTTTCCCTCAACCACTCTCTGTCCCACCTGTGTCAGGGACTGTGGTTCTTGTATTGGACTGTTCAGCCACCAAAGAACTCATGTTAAGAATGGAAGCAAGTCTTCCTCGATTCCGAGGGACTGTCTATGATGATGATGATGATCCCAAGGTGGCCCTCCTCAGTGATTTCCCCTTCCCCCAAGAAGTTGGCAGTGTGCCTTGCATCTGGATCCGGCCCCCACCCCACCCACTCCAGCAACCTGCCCCACCCCTGGGCACGGCCAAGGGTGCCATCAGCCGGTCCAGGCCGCGGGCGGTCGAGGGGGTCGTTCAGCCCGACTGCCTGCCTCTCTTCCGCGCCTACATCCGGGCCAGGGTGTCCTTGGAGATGGAGCACGCGGTGTCCACCGGTACAGTCGCGGCCTTCCGCGAGATGTGGGCGCCGGAGTGACTGGACTGCATCATCACCCCCGGCAACCAAATTTGAATTTGATTTTACATGTTTTAAAGCTTAATTTGTTTTTATTGCCGGTTTTAGTGTCCCCCGAGTCAGGGGGCACTTGTATAATTAGCCTCTTGGTGCCCTAAAAAAAAAAGGGCATTTGAAAAGTCTTTGGAGTGTCCCCTTCCTTTAATCAGGGGGCACTTGAGTTAATGTTTATTTTTGTTCTCAACAAAAAGAATTGTAGAGCTGTTGACATTATTTAAAGGGGCTGCTCCTCAATTTCTGGCTGCACTTCAGTCCCACGCTCCTGATCTTTGGGCACCCTGTGCGGAGGGGAGCGGGTAGGTCCGAGGGGGTCGTTCAGCCCAACTGCCTGCCTCTCTTCCGTGGTTACATCCGAGCCAGGGTGTCCCTAGAGATGGTGCACGCGGTGTCCACCGGTACGCTCGCGGCCTTCCGCGAGAGGTGGGCGCCGGAGGGAACATGCAAGTTGTCAGTACAGAGACTTTATTCCATCGGCCTGGAGAGTTCGAATGTTTCTGAGCTGATCAATCTCCCCTTTATTAAATGTGTTAATTGCTTCAGAAACCTGGGCGTAGGATGAGGAGACCATTTTGCACAGATCAGGCAATTAAAATTGCGCCTCCGTCCCCGAGAGTGTGTCATTTGTTCCATTTGTGCGCAGTTATTCCCAGGCCCAACTGCTGCTCTCCACGGTTGCTCTACTCAATGCTGGTGACTGCGGTGTGTGACCCATGGTACAACTCGCCCCGAATGGTTTTCACCGTCCCACCATCGGCGGCTGTGGCTTCAGCTGCCTGGGCCCCAAGCTCCAGCATTCCCTCTCTAAACTCTCGACATCTCTCTCCTCTTTTAAGACACTCCTTAAAGCCTTCCTCTTTGAGGAAGCACCTGTCTGAATATCTGCCTTTGCAGCCTTGGGTCAAATTTTATACATTAGACATAGTACGTAGTATTTACAGCACCGTAACAGGCCAATCAGCCCAAGAGGTCCGTGCCGGGGTTTACTCTCCTCATGAGCCCTCCTCTTGCCCCTCTTCATCTCACCCCATCATCCACAGTCTTTGGAATTCTCTACCCCACAGGGCTGTGGATGCTCAGTCGTTATATTCAAGACTTAAATTGATAGATTTTTGGGCACTAAGGGAATGGGTGGGAAATTGGGCTTGATGTAGAAGGTCAGCTATGATCTTATTGAATGGCGGAGCAGTCTCAAGGGGCCGAATGGCCTACTTCTGCTCCTAATTCTTATGTTCTTATCCTTCTTGTCCTTTCTCCCTCTTGTGGGATTCCTCTTAAATACATTTACGCTATTCGCCACAACCACTCCCTGTGGCAGTGAGTTCCACATTCTCACCACTCTCTGGGTAAAGAAGTTTCTCCTGAATTCCCGATTGGATTTATTAGTTACTATGGTACTACGGTCTATAGTCGAGGGATATTCACTCTGCATCTAACCCGTGCTGTCCTTGCTCTGGGAGTGCTTGATGGGGCAGTGTAGAGTTGGACCAGATGGGCAGAATGGCCTGTGTCTCTGGTGTACATTCTACTTAAATCTTCTGTTCACTAATATAATAGAATCATTAACCTAGTTAAAATAAACAGGATAAGACATCGGTAAAAAAAAAATCACATAAAGCATTGGGGCTAGAATTTGCCCAGGTAACGATATCACCGTTTTTTTGATGTTATTCAGGGTTAACGACATTTATTTTGTTGCCACAATAATGCCAAAAAATAAACGCTTACATTTCGCCAAACGTTTTGTAGTGTTTGGCAAAGCGTTAAAAAAGTGCTGTTTTTAACGACAAAAATGAAATAATTTCACGATAAAAAAAACGGCCGTTCTGCGTGACAGTCATGTCTGCGCACGTGCGGTACACTTCCAGGTCTGAATCAGCCATTTTTAAAAGGAATTTAAAGTTTAGGAGAGTTCTCTTCATATTGCCACACAGGTACTGCAAGAACAGAATTGCAGTGTGATTCGGGAAGGAAGGGGGCGAGGAAGTGTACCCAGGATGCAAATGAGGCCTTGGTGGGTGCTACACAGAAATATACAGCACGGAAGGAGGTCATTTTCAGCCCATCGTGTCCGCGCCGGCCGACAAAGAGCCGCTCGGCCCTCAGTCAGCAGCCCTGAAGGTTACATATAAATCTATGAACAATGAACAATGGCGGAAAGGTAAAGAGCACCCAGCCCAACCAGTCCGCCCCACACAATTGCGATACCCCTTGCACCGAAACATTCTACACTCCACCCCAACTGGAGCCATGTGACTAGGGGTAACGGGCAAGACTAATGCCAAGGGCAAGAAGGGGCGGGGTTTAAATTAGGCGGGAGAGGTGGCTGTGGTGAAGTTTGTTTGCTGCTGGGATTGTTGTTGTTTTGCTGTTCTTTTTTTCTTTTTCTGTTGTTGTGGCTGGTTGTTTGCTTTATTGTTATTTAAGTGACATTAATTTAAAAGTGTAATGTAATACAAAAATGTTTTATTAAAGTTAAGAAAGTTGCTTTTAAGTACAAGTGTACAAATATTTAATAAATTTCAAATTATTTTTTCAACTATACCAAACTTATGAAGTGTCTCATTCTAGCTGTCTGCTGGATAGCATAAGCAGTCAGCAAATATTTCACCGATAGGATAGGCCCCATTCTTAAAATGCCCTTAAAAACAAAGTAAAAACGCACAAAAAGTTCAATGTGTAAAACTCAGCCTTCCCTCCAAAAGTTTTCATTGTAGCTCCGTTTTCCAAGATGGCGCCGTTATCGACAATTTCGATCCGACTCGACCAGGCAAGACAAGCTTCTTTTGTACGGGATTTATCACTGTCTTTAAATGTACCGTTATTGGGCAAATTCACAAAAATGGCGATATGGATATTTTTGCCGCCTAGTGATGTCACAAAAACAGTTTTGAAAAAAGGCGCTCGTTACTTTTTGATGACAGCGATAAAGCACTGGCCAAATTAGCAAAATGTTGTTACATTTTTTAACGACACAAAAACACTTTTCATGTGGGAAAAATGGCGTCAAAACGTGCGTTAGGATGGTGAATTTCTAGCCCCAATGGAGGCTAACTTCCCAAACAGTCAGTTTTAGGTTTAAATTCAGATAGATATCAGGCTGCACAAATGCACAAGGGGCTTTTACCTTCTATATACTGGTTCTACCAAACCACTGCGCACCTTGCTAAATCATAGCGGGACCACCTGCAATAATGCTCAGCTCGATGTGTGGCAGTACAGAGTGCAGAGAGTCTGACTTTTGGCGGGGGTGGGGGGGGAGGGGCGCGGGGAGAGGGGGTACAGTAGGGGTTGCCAACCCTCCAGGATTGGCCTGGAGTCTCCAGGAATTGAAGATTCATCTCCGGGACACTGCACTGCGGGCAACTCCCAGGAGAAACATCACAGGGAAGGGGCAATAAAAAAAAAATCGGACGGTAATTTGCAGCCCTTCCGGCGCGTACGAGGTGCACATGCGCCAGAAAAGGTCGCATGTGAAGCGTACGTGCTAAAACCCGAAACTTGCGATCTATCAGATCGTCCCAATCTCCGGGAATAGGGACCTCTGTGGGGCGGAGAGGTGGGCTATTTGCCCAACTTCTGCCCAGCGAATGCCCGTGAAATTCTTACGCCTGGTAAAGGAAGGTGTAAGGCTTGCTTTTACCAGCGTAAGAGTCTTGAAAAACAGAAAAATAAAATGTCACCAATAATTTATACATTTAAAAACCCATGCCATTAGGTAAGTTTATTTATAGTACCTTTAAAACATGTATATTTATTTTTCAAAAAATTAAATTATTGTTTTAAATATTTAATTAAATGACATTTTTAATTCATTTTAAATACGTGATTTTTCTTATTTGAAGTGTCGAGGTATTTTGGGGATGTTCTCATTCATACTGATGGGGATTGCATGCGGACCTCGAGTCTCTGTACCTCCCAGACTACCAGGTACGCCGGCATTTTATTTATGGATTGGAGGCATTTTCCCCGTGGGAAGCCTCCGACTGCAAATTCAGGACCGTAGTGATGTTAAAAAAAAAATCTTTGAACACTTTAGTTATTAGTAATAAAAAATATCTGAGATGGGGGAACAAAGTTCGTTTGACTGAGAGTCAAAAATTAGCCAATGGGGTAATGAAGAGTCTGTTCGCTTTCTGATTGGCCGAGGAAGGCAATGCGCCATGAGGATGGACGTGTCGGGCGACCAATGGGGGCGGGGCGGTGGGAGGTCATGTGACGAAACCTCCAGGGATACATCCAACCAGAGTTGGCGACCCTTGCGGGAGGAGGCGGGAGAGGGTGGTTAAACCTCACCACCTCATGCACTAACTTGAATCCTACCCTTAAGATGACGTGCACTTGTGGGGACAATTATGAGCCACTTTGATGCACAGTCTGGTGCAGAGAGTTCCACCACCAGCTGCCTTCATTGATCGGCCAAGTGCTACTGTTTAATTTGGAGTTTGTTTTTGTTGGCTCAGTGGGCAATACCCACGCCTCTGACTCAGAAGGTTGTGGGTTCAAGCCCCACTCCAGGGACTTGAGCACAGAAATCTAGCCTGATTTTCCAGTACAGTACTGAGGGAGTGCCGCACTATCGGAGGTGCCGTCTTTCGGATGAGATGTTAAACCGTGGCCCCTCCTGCTCTCTTAGGTGGACGTAAAAGATCCCAGAGCACTGTTATGAAGAAGAGCAGGGCAGTGTCCTGGCCAATATTTATCCCTCAATCAATATAACAAAAACAGATTATCTGGTCGTTATCACATTGCTGTCTGTGGGAGCTTGCTGTGCGCAGATTGGCTGCTGCGTTTCCCACATTACAACAGTGACTACACTCCAAAAGTACTTCATTGGCTGTAAAGTGCTTTGAGACGTCCTGTTGTTGTGAAAGGCGCTTATATAAATACATGTCTTTCTTTTCTTTCTTTGACAGTTATCCCACATTCCAACTCCATGCTGCTTTCAGGAGAGTAGCTAAAAATGAAGCAGAAATGTTCCCTTCACTCTTTATGCGGTATTTAGTACTCCTGGGCTTCAGTTTGCTGGGCTACAAGTACAGATCGCTGTGCTGAAGTTTAAGTGGAAGGGGTGACTGGAAGTTACCCTGGCTGGTTCCATCAGCACCTCAAAATAGAACAGCTATTTCTATAGGTCGAATCATAGAATTATTCAGCCTGGTTCTCACTTGCATTCTCAACCTGACATCTGTCATATGCTCCCTTTTTCTGCTTCATCTTACTCTCTATCTCTTTCATCATCCAGGGAGCTCTGACTTTGGTTGTCCTAACGTTCCTCTTTGTGGAAATGTACCTCGACTGTACCTGAACCATCTCTTTAAAGGCAGCCCATTGTTCCATTACAGTTTCGCCAATCTGCGAGAGTAAAAACCAACGGCAGGCCAGAACTGACTGGTCCAGTGTGTTAGGCACTGTTAGTGAAGCATAATCAATTTGATTCTGTGCATTCGACCAAGTTATTTATCTTCTTGTTGATCCACTTGGAGCACTGCGTACAGTTTTGGTCTCCTTATTTAAGCAGGGATATACTTGCATTGGAGGCAGTTCAGAGAAGGTTCATGAGGTTGATTCCTGAGATTAAGGGGTTGTCTAATACTTCTAGCACGAAATAGAAAAACAGATAGTAAGAGTTTCTACAGGTACATCATCATCATAGGCAGTCCCTCGGAATCGAGGAAGACTTGCTTCCACTCCCTAAGTGAGTTCTTTGATGGCTGAACAGTCCGGTGCGAGAGCCACAGACCCTGTCACAGGTGGGACAGGAGGGAAGGGGTGGGTGGGGCTGGTTTGCCGTGTGCGCCTTCCGCTGCCTGCGCTTGGCCTCTTCACGCTCTTTGCGTTGAGACTCGAAGAGCTCGACGCCCTCCCGGATGCACTTTCTCCACCTCGGGCGATCTGCGGCCAGGGTCTCCCAGGTGTCAGTGGTGATGTCGCACTTTACCAGGGAGGCTTTGAGGGTGTCCTTATAATGTTTCCGCTGCCCACCTTTGGCTCGTTTACCACGAAGGAGCTCCGCACAAAGCATTTGCTTAGGGAGTCTTGTATCTGGCATGCGAAAATCGTCATACAGGTACATAAAAAGAAAGAGTGTGGCTAAAGTAAATGTTGGTCCCTTAGAGGATGAGACTGGGGAATTACTAATGGAGAACAGGGAAATGGCAGAGACTTTGAACAAATATTTTGTATCAGTCTTCACAGTTAAAGACAATAAAAAAATCCCAATAGTGCATAGTCAAGGGGCGAAAGGGAAGGAGGCACTTAATACAAACACTATCACTAAAGAAGTAGTACTCAGTACAATAATGGGACTAAAGGTGGACAAGTCCCCTGGACCTGATGCCTTACATCCTAGGGTCATAAGAGAAGTGGCTGCAGAGATAGTGGATGCATTGGTTGTAACCTACCAAAATTCCCTGGATTCTGGAGAGGTCCCAACGGATTGGAAAACCACAAATGTAACACCCCTATTTAAAAAAGGAGGCAGACAGACAGCAGGAAATGATAAACCAGTTAGCCTAACATCTGTCATTGGGAAAATGCTGGAGTCCATTATTAAGGAAGCAGTAGCAGGACATTTGGAAAAGCATGATTCAATCAAACAGAGTCAGCATGGTTTTATGAAAGGGAAATCATGTTTGACAAATTTGATGGAGTTCTTTGAGGATGTAATGAGCAGGATGGATAAGGGGGAACCAATGGATGTGGTGTATTTGGATTTCCAGAAGGCATTCGATAAGGTGCCACATAAAAGATTACTGCACAAGATAAAAGTTCATGGGGTTGGGGGTAATATATTAGCATGAATAGAGAATTGGCTAACTAACAGAAAACAGAGTCAGGATAAATGGGTCATTTTCCGTTTGGCAAATGGTAACTAGTGGGGTGCCGTAGGGATCGGGGCCTCAACTATTTACAATCTATATTAATGACTTGGATGAAGGGACTGAGTGGAATGTAACCAAGTTTGCTGATGATACAAAGGTGATCCAGAGATGATATTAGCTCTAATGAACAAAATGTTGAATCATTGTGGGTGGAGATTAGAGATAGTAAGGGGAAAAAGTCACTGGTGGGCATAGTTTATAGGTCCCCAAATAATAACTTCACGGTGGGGCGGACAATAATCAAGGGAATAATGGAGGCATGTGAAAAAGGAACGGCAGTAATCATGGGGGATTTTAACCTACATATCGATTGGTCAAATCAAATCGCACGGGGTAGCCTGGAGGAGGAATTCGTAGAATGCATACGGGATTGTTTCTTAGAACAGTATGTTACAGAACCTACAAGGGAGCAAGCTATCTTAGATCTGGTCCTGTGTAATGAGTCAGGAATAATAAACGATCTCCAAGTAAAAGATCCTCTCGGAATGAGTGATCACAGTATGGTTGAATTTGTAATACAGATTGAGGGTGAGGAAGTAGTGTCTCAAACGAGCGTACTATGCATAAACAAAGGGGACTACAGTGGGATGAGGGCAGAGTTGGCTAAAGTAGATTGGGAACACAGACTAAACGGTGGCACAATTGAGGAACAGTGGAGGACTTTTAAGGAGCTCTTTCATAGTGTTCAACAAAAATATATTCCAGTGAAAAAGAAGGGCGGTAAGAGAAGGGATAACCAAGGAAATAAAGGAGAGTATCAAATTAAAAACTAATGCGTATAAGGTAGCCAAGGTTAGTGGGAAACTAGAAGATTGGGAAAATTTTAAACAACAACAAAGAATGACTAAGAAAGCAATAAAGAAAGGAAAGATAGATTACGAAAGTAAACTTGCGCAAAACATAAAAACAGATAGTAAAGAGAGTGACTAAAGTAAATGTTGGTCCCTCAGAAGATGAGAAGAGGGATTTAATAATGGGAAATGTGGAAATGGCTGATACCTTAAACAATTATTTTGCTTCGGTCTTCACAGTGGAAGACACAAAAAACATGCCAAAAATTGCTGGTCACGGGAATGTGGGAAGGGAGGACCTTGAGACAATCACTATCACTAGGAGGGTAGTGCTGGACAGGCTAATGGGACTTAAGGTAGACAAGTCCCCTGGTCCTGATGAAATGCATCCCAGGGTATTAAAAGAGATGGCAGAAGTTATAGCAGATGCATTCGTTATAATTTACCAAGATTCTCTGGACTCTGGGGAGGTACCAGCGGATTGGAAAGCAGCTAATGTAACGCCTCTGTTTAAAAAAAGGTGGCAGACAAAAGGCAGGTAACTATAGGCCGGTTAGTTTAACATCTGTAGTGGGGAAAATGCTTGAAACTATCATTAAGGAAGAAATAGCGGGACATCTAGATAGGAATAGTGCAATCAAGCAGACGCAACATGGATTCATGAAGGGGAAATCATGTTTAACTAATTTACTGGAATTCTTTGAGAATATAACGAGCGTGGTGGATAGAGGTGTACCGATGGATGTGGTGTATTTAGATTTCCAAAAGGCATTCGATAAGGTGCCACACAAAAGGTTACTGCAGAAGATAGAGGTACGCGGAGTCAGAGGAAATGTATTAGCATGGATAGAGAATTGGCTGGCTAACAGAAAGCAGAGAGTCAGGATAAATGGGTCCTTTTCGGGTTGGAAATCGGTGGTTAGTGGTGTGCCACAGGGATCGGTGCTGGGACCACAACTGTTTACAATATACATACATGACCTGGAAGAGGGGACAGAGTGTAGTGTAACAAAATTTGCAGATGACACAAAGATTAGTGGGAAAGCGGGTTGTGTAGAGGACACAGAGAGACTGCAAAGAGATTTAGATAGGTTAAGCGAATGGGCTAAGGTTTGCCAGATGGAATACAATGTCGGAAAATGTGAGGTCATCCACCTTTGGAAAAAAAACAGTAAAAGGGAATATTATTTGAATGGGGAGAAATTACAACATGCTGCGGTGCAGAGGGACCTGGGAGTCCTTATGCATGAATCCCAAAAAGTTAGTTTGCAGGTGCAGCAGGTAATCAGGAAGGCGAGTGGAATGTTGGCCTTCATTGCGAGAGGGATGGAGTACAAAAGCAGGGAGGTCCTGCTGCAACTGTACAGGGTATTGGTGAGGCCACACCTGGAGTACTGCGTGCAGTTTTGGTCACCTTACTTAAGGAAGGATACACCAGCCTTAGAGGGGGTACAGAGACGATTCACTAGACTGATTCCGGAGATGAGGGGGTTACCTTATGATGATAGATTGAGTAGACTGGGTCTTTACTCGTTGGAGTTCAGAAGGATGAGGGGTGATTTTATCGAAACATTTAAAATAATGAAAGGGATAGACAAGATAGAGGCAGAGAGGTTGTTTCCACTGGTCGGGGAGACAAGAACTAGGGGGCACAGCCTCAAAATACGGGGAAGCCAATTTAAAACCGAGTTGAGAAGGAATTTCTTCTCCCAGAGGATTGTGAATCTGTGGAATTCTCTGCCCAAGGAAACAGTTGAGGCTAGCTCATTGAATGTATTCAAATCACAGATAGATAGATTTTTAACCAATAAGGGAATTAAGGGTTATGGGGAGCGGGCGGGTAAGTGGAGCTGAGTCCACGGCCAGATCAGCCATGATCTTGTTGAATGGTGGAGCAGGCTTGAGGGGCTAGATGGCCTACTCCTGTTCCTAATTCTTATGTTCTTATGTTCTTATGAAAGCAAATTGTGAGAAGGACACAAGAAATCTGCAAAGGGATATAGACAGGCTAAGTCAGTTGGCAAAAATTTGGCAGATGGAGTATAATGTTGGAAAATGTGAGGTTATCCACTTTGGCAGAAAAAATAGAAAAGCAAATTATTATTTACATGGAGAAAAATTGCAAAGTGCTGCAGTACAGAGGCACCTGGGAGTCTTTGTGCATGAAACATAAAAAGTTAGTATGCAGATACAGCAGGTAATCAGAAAGGCAAATGCAAGGGGGATAGTGTATAAAAGCAGAGAAGTACTGCTACAACTGTACAGGGTGTTGGTGAGGCCACACCTGGAGTACTGCGTACAGTTTTGGTCTTTATATTTAAGGAAGGATATACTTGCATTGGAGGCTGTTCAGAGAAGGTTCACTCGGCTGATTCCGGAGATGAGGGGTTTGACTTATGAAGATAGGCTGAGTAGGTTGGCCTATACTCATTGGAGTTCAGAAGAATGAGAGGTGATCTTATCGAAACATGTAAGATAATTAGGGGGCTCGACAAGGTGGATTCAGAGAGGATATTTCCACTCATCGGGAAATCTAGAACTAGGGGGCATAGCCTCAGATAAAGGGGTCGCCCATTTAAAACTGAGATGAGGAGGAATTTCTTCTCTCAGAGAGTTGTAAATCTGTGGAATTCTCTGCCCTAGACAGCTGTGGAGGCTGGGTCATTGAATATATTTAAGGCGGAGATAGACAGATTTTTGAGCGACAAGGGAATAAAAGGTTATGGGGATCGAGCAGGGAAGTGAAGCTGATTTGGTGATCAAATCAGCCATTATCTTATTAAATGGCGGAGCAGGCTCGAGGCACCAAATAGACTACTCCTGCTCCTATTTCTTATAATCGTATGTTCTAAGAAAGTTTGAGCAGGTTGGGCCTATACTCATTGGAGTTTAGAAGAATGAAAGGAGATCTTATTGAAACATATAAGATTATGAGGTGGCTTGACAGGGTAGTTGCAGAGAGGATGTTTCCCCTCGTGTGGGAGTCTAGAACTAGGGGGCATAGTTTCAGAATAAGGGGTCGCCCATTTAAATTGGAGATGGGAAGGAATTTCTTCTCTCAGAGGTTCATGAATCTTTGGAATTCTCTACCCCAGAGAGCTGTGGAGCATGAGTCATTCATTGAATATATTCAAGGTGAAGATAGACAGATTGTTGAACGATAAGGTTTTTTGAACAGTGCTTAGCCAGTGATGTGATGTTCGCAAGACTCAATAAAACCCCAGTTAATTGAGTTCAGGTTCTCCATGATGAGGCGTGCAATTGTGAACGTGGTGGATGAATTGGTTGGGTTCAGTTTGATTGTTAAACCTTTGCTAATAAACCTTTGCTAAGAATTCACAGCTACACATTTGCTAGTTCCTTATAGCAAATGTGTAGCTGTGAATTCTTAAGCAAAGAACCCATGAAGCAAATACACTACATCAGGGATAACTCCCCTGCTCTTCTTCGAAATAGTCCCATGGAATGTTTGACACCTGAGAGAGGAGACGGGGCCTCGGTTTAATATCTCATCCGAACAACAGCACCGCTGACAGTGCAGCACTCTCTCAGTGTCAGATTAGATTTTATGCTCAAGTCTGTGGGGTGGGACTTGGAACTCACAACCTTCTGGTTCTAAGGTGAGAGTGCTACCCACTGAGCCAGGGCTAACACCTAACACAGAGCAGCAATATATCCTTCTTGCAGTTCCTGTATGGTATCAATGTGGTTCTCTGTATGATACATGCACCACTGTCGAGTGTTTAACAGTTTGTACTGTGCACGCACACAGACAGCGAGGGTTAACTGGACCAGATAAGAACGAAACAGATGGTCAACGTGTTTAATGATTGGCGACAGTAAAGGACATCAGCGGGATGAAAATTCTCATGGCCAATAACTTTAGTGAGAGTTGGCACGAATACAACATGGCATTTTCTGTTTTGTACTTTTTCTCCAAAATGATGAAAAACAAGAGGAATCTCATTCCTCAAAATGGGTTAAATTATTAGAGCAACATGAGCGCGTCACACTGCAAATGAGTCAGACTTGCCAGTCAGAGATAGACACATGAATAGATATTTAGACAGAGGCATCAAGGTCAAGATACAGACAATTATATTTATAATGTATATATATGTCAATACTACACACACACACACACATACACACATACACACATATACACACACACATATATACCCACAAACAAGCACGTAGATATATACACACACACACACGCATACACACACACACACACATATGTATACACACACACACACACACACACATATATATATACATACCCACACACACACACATATATACACCCACACACACCTGTGTGTATATATATATAGATATATATACCCGTGCACACACACACACACGCATATAAACACATACACGCACACACACACACACACACACACACATACCCACACACACATGCACATAGATATACACACACACACACACACACATATATATATATATATATACATACCCACACACTCACACATACACACATATAATATATATACATACCCACACACATATGTATACACACACACACACACATATATATATACACACACATATATATATATACACACACACATATATATACATACATACACAAATATATATACACACATAAACATACACACACATATATATACATACACACACATATATACATACATACACATATATACATACATACACACACACACACATATATACATACATACACACACACACATATACATACATACACACACACACACACATATACATACATACACACACACATATACATACATACACACACACACACATACATATACACACACACGTATGCATACACACACACACACACACACACATATATATATACATACACACACACACACACATATACATACACACACACACACACATATACATACACACACTTGTGTAAATAAAATGAACAATGTTTGCCGAGGGGCCATTGAAAGGAAAGATTCTAATAGCGAGCTGGGGGAAATGTGTAGCGTGCAACTGGGTACAGAGGATGGACCGAGCTACACATTGCTGAGTGCAGGAACAGAATGTGAGAACAAAAATCTGTGGCGAGATTTAACTGTTGCCTGGATACATTGATTGGAAAGCTGGGCTTTTTTAGTTAACTCTTTCCAAACAAACAAAATCTTCATCGGCTGTTCCAGCTCTTTAATTTTCCAGGCTTGAGCACACGAGCGAGGAAAACAAAAGAAAGACTTGGATTTATACAGCGCCTGTCATGACCACCGGACATCTCAAAGCGCTTTACAGTCAATGAGGTACTGAGGAGGTGCAAGAGTTCCTGGAGAGTGATGAAGGAACTGTGAAAATCATCTTTCACAGACCTCTGAGCTGCCATTCAGCCCCTCGAGCCTGTTCCGCCATTCAGTTAGATCATGGCTGATCTGTATCTTAACTCCATCTACCCGCCTTGGTTCCATAACCCTTAATACCCTTGCCCAACAAAAATCTATCAAACTCAGTTTTGAAATTTCCAATTGACCTCTGGCCTCCACAGCGTTTTGGGGGAAGAGAGTTCCAGAGTTCCACGCCCCATTGTGTGAAGAAATGACTCACTCATTCCCGAACGGCCTGGCTCTAATTGTAAGGTAACGTCCCCTTGTTCTGGACTCGCCTTCACCAGAGGAAATAGTCTCTCTCTATCTACCCTATCAACTCCTTCAATCATCTTAAACACCTTAATTAGATCACCCCTTAATCTTTGATACTCGAGGGAATACAAGCCTATTCTGTGCAACCTGTCCCCATAATTTAACCCTTTAAGCCCTGGTATCATTCTGGGGCTGTGCCCCCTCCTAGGCCAGTATATTGTGGAGAAACAGAGAAACATGTGTAAGGGAGAGAAGGTGAGATGGAGAGGCGGGGGAGGTGAGATGGAGAGGCGGGGGTGGGGAGGGAGAGAGGGGGAGGTGGGTGGGGGAGGGAGGTAGAGAGAGGGGGAGAGGAGGAGAGAGGGGGGAGGGAGGGGAGGAGGAGAGAGGGGGGAGGGAGGGGAGGAGGAGAGAGGGGGGAGGGAGGGGAGGAGGAGAGAGGGGGGAGGGAGGGGAGGAGGAGAGAGGGGGGAGGGAGGGGAGGAGGAGAGAGGGGGGAGGGAGGGGAGGAGGAGAGAGGGGAGGAGGAGAGTGGGTGGAGGGAGGGGGGAAGGGAGAGGAGAGGGGGGAAGGGAGAGGAGAGGGGGGAAGGGAGAGGAGAGGGGGAGGAAGGGTGAGGGTGAGGGAGGGCGAGAGAGGGGGAGGGAGGGAGGGGAGGGGAGGAGGAGAGAGGGGGGAGGGAGGGGGAGGAGGAGAGAGGGGGGGAGGGAGGGGAGGAGGAGAGAGGGGGGAGGGAGGGGAGGAGGAGAGAGGGGGGAGGGAGGGGAGGAGGAGAGAGGGGGGAGGGAGGGGAGGAGGAGAGAGGGGGAGGGAGGGGAGGAGGAGAGAGGGGGGAGGGAGGGGAGGGAGAGAGGAGGGAGGAGGAGAGAGGGGGGAGGGAGAGAGGGGGGGAGGGAGAGGGGGGGAGGGAGAGGGGGGAGGGAGGGGGGGAGGGAGGGGTGGGGAGGGGGAGGGGGGGGGTGGGGGGAAGGGGAGGAGAGTGGGAGGGGAGGGAGGGGAGGGAGAGTGGGGGGGAGGGTGAGAGGGGGGGAGGGAGGGTGAGAGAGGGGGAGGGAGGGCGAGAGGGGAGGGGAGGAGGGGGAGGGGAGAGGAGAGAGGAGGGAGGAGGAGAGGGGGGAGGGAGGGAGGGGAGAAGGGAGAGGAGAGGGGGGAGGGAGGGCGAGAGGGGGAGGGAGGGGTAGGGGGAGGGAGAGGGGTAGGAGGAGGGGGAGGGGGGGAGAGGGGGGGGAGAAGGAGAGGGGGAGGGAGGGCGAGAGAGGGGGGAGGGGGGGGGTAGGGGGAGGGAAGAGGGAGGGCGAGAGAGGGGGAGGGGAGGGTAGGGGGAGGGAGAGGGGTAGGAGGAGGGGGAGGGGGAGAGAGGGGAGGGGGGGGGAGGGGGGGAGAGAGAGGGGGGAGGGAGAAGGAGAGGGGGAGAGAGGGTTGGGGTGGGGTAAGTGGATGAGAAAGAGTTTGGACAGAAACAGGGAGAGAGTTATAATGAGAGAGGAAAAGGAGTGGGGTGGAGAGAGAGAAAGGGAAAGAACTTGAAATAGAGAGCAGGAAAAACATCATCAGAGAAAAAGCTTAAAGGGAGAAAAGCTAAAAGTCTCAGAACAATAGAGAATTTTAAAAAACGCAGATTGCAGGACTGTAACAAAAGCTGTAGAAACCCATACTTTTTTCTCCCTTTTATTTAAGAAAGGAAGGGTTTTGAAAGATAGTAATCAGAAGCCACAAGGTGAATAATGGAGAGAGAGAGTGCGAGACTCTGAGAGGAGAGAACTAAAAGAGTAGAGAAATCTCAAACCTCAATCCAAGGAGGTTGTCCATCTCTGTAACTCTTTGGACAGAAATGCATTATTTTTTTAAATGACTTCAGCTACAAATATAATCAGAAGCAATGTAGTTCACAGTTGCATATCTTTGACATTGTTTTATTTAGACGTGTCTATCAATAATATTCTGACATTCTGACTGCCGGTACTATGAAGTGACAGAGACATCAAATCGACAGACAGAGGAAATGACAGAGAGAGAGAGAGAGAATGACAAACAAATTAATAAAAAAAGAGTGAAAGAGGGAGAGAGGCAGTTGTAGTGCTCACCCTCGTGTATGCATTACCTGTTGCAGCACAGATCTCTAATACTGCTCCCCACACAGCAATTCCATCCAACAGCCCCGGATACCAGATGAGGACTAATCTCTGTTCTGGAGTGTGGCTGGCGGTGATTTCTGTTGTCTTGGACTGCACCTGCCGTCTGCCAGCTTCACAGCCTGAACGCTCACATCGACATCCACACACACACACACACACACACACAAAGCCAGCCAGCAGCTGATCACACTGCTGCCCACTTCAACCTTGAGAACTGTGTCGACGTACAGGAAGCACCAGAACTAATGAGATTATGCAATTCCTGTCTCTGTTGTTCCCTCACTGATGCACAGAACATGCACGCTTGTTAAAGCATCATTGGAGAACGATGCTGTAATCCTTCAGGCGTTCTCTTGAGAATCTAGCAGAATATAGCAGGGATTATTCGGGATTACAAATAAAACTCCCTCCTGGCGAGATGGGAAAGTTAAACGGGACAGGATTACATATTATCTGACTTCCCCCACCCCACCACTGATATTTATGATTTCTCTCTCATTGTCGTACCAATAACAGATTTATTCTCGTAATTATCAAATTGATTTAACCACTCTATGAAATATATAGTCGCAGTGCTATTCTATATATCTTCTATATTTGTTATTCTAAATAACATAGTTTTTTTTTAAACACAGTGTATAGTCACTGTGCCATCTTGAGCACATAAATCTAGGCTGACACTCCCAGTGCAGTACTGAGGGAGCGCTGCACTGTCGGAGGTTCCGCCTTTCGGATGAGACGTTAAACCGAGGCCCCGTCTCTCTCTCTCTCAGGTGGATGTAAAAGACCCCACGGCCCTATTTTGAAAAAGAGCAGGGGAGTTATCCCCGATGTACTGGCCAATATTTATCCCTCAATCAACATAATAAAAACAGATTATCTGGTCATTAACACATTGCTGTTTCTGGGAGCTTGCTGTGTGCAAATTGGCTGCCGTGTTTCCCACATTACAACAGTGACTACACTCCAAAGGTTCTTAATTGGCTGTCAAGTGCTTTAGGACGTCCGGTGGTCGTGAAAGGCGCTGTATAAATCCAAGTCTTTCTTTCTTATGATAGCAAGTTATTCGATATAATATACATTCATTGTGTAATCACTAATTAATAGAAAATAGAAAGAACTTGCATTTATATAGAGCCTTTCGTGACCTCAGGACGTCACAAAGTGCTTTATAGCCAATTAAGTACTTTTGGAGTGCAGTCACTGTTGTAATGTGGGAAACTCAGCAACCAATATAAACACAGCAAGCTCCCACACACAGGAATGTGACAATGACCAGACAATACACAGTTGCTGTGTTCCTGAGATCGTGAAACTTCCATTTTACTTTTTTTTCCAAAGGGAATCCCTTTTATCAACATTTTCTCTGATTAATACTCACAGGTCAATATTGTGCCTTTCATTCTAGCACGATTCACCCTCGTTACAGTGGGATATTTACCTCTCAACCAACATCACTAAAACAGATTATCTGGCCATTATCACTTTGCTGTTTGTGGGAGCTTGCTGTGCGCAAAATTGACTGCTGCGCTTCCTATGTTACAACAGTGACTACACTCCAAAAAATACTTCATTGGCTGTAAAGTGCTTTAGGACGTCCGGAGGTCGTGAAAGGTGCTATATAAATCCAAGTCTTTCTTTCTTTTGCATCGCCATTACACTTCCCATTACAGTGAGATTGCCATCATTACATCTCCATCACATCTCCTTGAAAAAATGCAACATTCCCACTGAGACCTGGGAATCCCTGGCCCAAGACCGCCCAAAGTGGAGGAAAAGCATCCGGGAAGGCGCTGAGCACCTCGAGTCTCTTCACCGAGAGCAAGCTGAAGCCAAACGTCGACAGCGGAAGGAGCACGCAACAACCCAGGCTCTCCACCCACCCGTTCCTTCAAGCACCGTTTGCCCCACCTGTGACAGAGACTGTAAGTCCCGTATTAGACTCTTCAGTCCCCTGAGAACTCATTTCGAGCGTGGAAGCAAGTCATCCTTGACTCCGAGGGACTGCCTATGATTGCATTGGGATTTACACTTATCACATCTCTCATTACACTTCCCATTAAAATGAGATTGACAATTATTACATCTTCTATTAAATTGTTTATTTTTCTCGTGACACGTCCCATTAAACTGGGATTATATTTTGTGTAACAATAGCAATGTCTCCTTGCTTTTGTCTGGTTCTGAATAGTTAAGGTAGATCCACGTTAAAATGAGCTAAGTGTCTCTGG
This sequence comes from Pristiophorus japonicus, assembly GCF_044704955.1. Classification (NCBI taxonomy): domain Eukaryota; kingdom Metazoa; phylum Chordata; class Chondrichthyes; family Pristiophoridae; genus Pristiophorus; species Pristiophorus japonicus. The sequence goes on from NC_091988.1 coordinate 196,660,945, forward strand.
GATGCCTTTAAGAAATTCCTGCTTTTCATTGGCTGCTGTTGACCAATCCATGCATTGGCTGCAGTGCAGCTGACCTTCAGGATCTATTCAGAGCGCTTTGTGTCAAACGCACAACTGTGCTGTCTGATAATCAAGGTCACCAGGCTGTTACCCTGGCAACCTAATTCAATCTGAATGCCTGACCTGAATGCATCGGGGAGCCAGCCTTTGGCTCAGTGATTAGCTTTCCCATTTCTGAGTCAGGAGGTCCCGGGTTTGATACCCGCTCCAGGCAGTCCCAGCGATTGGTGGTCCAGCTCGGAAATAAGAATTAGGAGCGGGAGTTGGCCATTCGGCCCCTCGAGCCTGCTCCACCATTCAATGAGATTATGGCTGATCTTCTACCTCAACTCCACTTTCCTACACTATCCCCATATCCCTTGAATCCCTTGAATCCCTTAATATCCAAAAATCTATCGATCTCTGTCTTGAATATACTCTACGACTGAGCCTCCACAGACCTCTGTGGCAGAGAATTCCAAAGATTCACCACCCTGAGTAGAGAAGTTTCTCCTCATCTCCGTCCTAAATGGCCGACCCCTTATTCTGAGACTGTGACCCCTGGTTCTAGACTCCCCAGCCAGGGCGAAACATCCTCCCTGCATCTACCCTGTCAAGTCCTGTAAGAATGTTGTATGTTTCAATGAGATCACCTCTCATTCTTCTAAACTCTAGAGAATATAGGCCTAGTCTGCTCAATCTCTCCTCATAGGACAACCCCCCCATCCCAGGAATCAGTCTGGTGAACCTTCGTTGCACTCCCTCTGTGGCAAGTATATCCTTCCTTAGGTAAGGAGACCAAAACTGTGCACAATACTCCAGGTGCAGTCTCACCAGGGCCCTATATAATTGCAGTAAGACGTCTTTACTCTTATACTCAAATCCTCTTGTAATAAAGGCAAACATACCATTTGCTTTCTTAATTGCTTGCTGTACCTGCACGTTAACTTTCTGTGATTTGTGTACAAGGACACCCAGGTCCCTCTGAACACCAACATTTCCCAATCTCTCACCATTTAAGAAATACTTTTATAGTTTTACTAATTTTCCTACCAAAGTGGATAACTTCACATTTCTCCACATTATATTCCATTTGCCATGTTCTTGCCCACTCACTTAGCCTGTCTCTATCCCCTTGAATTCTCCTTGAATTCTCTTTGCATCCTCCTCACAACTTACATTCCCACCAAGCAATCTGGTTTGACACCCGATGGGACGCTCACGTCTGGTGTCTGGGTGGACCCACAAAACCCTCCCGCCACATAGAACTAACCCCTGCCCTCATTGGCTTTTGTAAAGGTGGTTCCAGCCATGAAAGGAGCGTTCACATCAGACGGTTCAGTAGCCTGCGAATCTTCCCATTATTCTCCCCGAGAATCAAGCACACGATAGGACACGAAGGCGAGGCTGGCAACTTGACGCCATCTGCTGGAGCCCTTGCCACTTACACCCCCCTGAGATCTGGAAAGGTACTTGGTGCTCGGTACCCAAGGGCGCGTTCCGGTCACTCGAGAAGAGCAACAGCCGCCACACCGAGATAGACAGATTCTTGAACCACAGGGTAGTCGAGGGTTATGGGGAAAGTGGAGTTAAGGCCAAATTCAGATCAGCCATGATCTTATTGAATGGTGGAGCAGGCTCGAGGGGCCATATGGCCTACTCCTGCTCCTGTTTCTTATGTTCTTAAGTAACCCTCTTATAGCCGTGCCGATTTCAACTTGGCGGCGATGCTTTAGCTGGACTTATCAGCTTCTCCGGGAAGTATCACATTCCCCATAACCCCTCCAACTAATCGGGCTGTGAATAATGTTCCCGCTAAGCTGTGCAGTGGCCTGGAGGCCCCTCACGAGCAGGCCGCTCACCGGCTTTTCCAGGGAAAGAGCCGCGCAGGTGGGAAAAATGTAATGGTCCACGCGGCCAGTGAAAGGGACCCGAGCACCCAAAAAACAGTTACAGGGGAACATCGGTTGCCAACCCTCCCTGATTGGCCTGGAGTCCCCAGGAATTAAAGATTCGTCTCCAGCACACTAGTGCCAGCAACACCCGGGAGAAAAATTATCCGGGGGGCTGGGGGGCGGTGCATTAAAACAATTGAATGTATTTTTTTCATTTTTGTTTATTAGTTGTTAAAAAATATTAGAGAAGGATTAAAAAAAGAAGCTGCTGTTTAACTGGGTGGGGCGGCTGGAGAGGGGAGCACACGTCAGGACACCTCCAGGAATACATCCAAGCAAAGTTGACAGTCCTCCCATCAAGTAGCCCTAAGGTGCGGCGATACTGGTGTGGGTGGAGCATTTTAAATTGCCATGTCCTTGGCCTGTCCAGGAATCCTTCCCAGGGCAGCCTGCCAAAGCAGGCCTCGAGGAATTCCGGCCTCAGCAGCTCAGCATTCAACACCTGCACCTACCCACATCTGATGGCTCGAATTCAAAGCCTTCCAATTATCTTTATGTCTGAAACAAAAAAAAAACCACATACCCCAACAGGGGGGCAAAGCAATCATTCGCCCTGAAGTATAGAGCGGGTGGTTGCCAGGATACAAATTGCAAATTAGCTTTTTATTGGTTATTTGACAAGAGTTGTCACAAGTGGCATTCACCCATGTATCGATTTCCTTTCACAGCGGCCACTTGTGAATGATTATAATTTGAAGCCCTCAGTGTACTGTGTTCTGCATCTAAACGGCAGGCAAATGGCCCCAGATAGTTGTTACAGTAATGAGGAAAATCATCTCAGCGCCTGAACTTTTTTTTATCCAGACAATTATAGGCCATACATTGCGGCCCCTCGGGATGCATACAATGTACGCACGCGCCCGAAGAGGCCCCGCAAATGCTGGGATTGGTTACTGCACAAGATAAAAGTTCACGGGGTTGGGGATAATATATTAGCATGGTTAGAGGATTGGCTAACTAACAGAAAACAGAGAGTCGGGATAAATGGCTCATTCTCGGGTTGGCAAACAGTGACTAGTGGGGTGCCGCAGGGTTCAGTGCTGGGACCCTAACTATTTACAATCTATATTAACGACTTGGAAGAAGGGACTGAGTGTAACGTAGCCAAGTTTGCTGATGATACAAAAATGGGAGGAAAAGCAATGTGTGAGGAGGACACAAAAAATCTGCAAAAGGACATAGACAGGCTAAGTGAGTGGGCAAAAATTTGGCAGATGGAGTATAATGTTGGAAAGTGTGAGGTCATGCACTTTGGTAGAAAAAATCAAAGAGCAAGTTATTATTTAAATGGAGAAAGATTGCAAAGTGCTGCAGTACAGAGGGACCTGGGGGTACTTGTGCATGAAACATAAAAGGTTAGTATGCAGGTACAGCAAGTGATCAGGAAGGCCAATGGTGTCTTGGCCTTTATTGCAAAGGGGATGGAGTATAAAAGCAAGGAAGTCTTGCTACAGTTATACAGGGTATTTGTGAGGCCACACCTGGAATACTGCGTGCAGTTTTGGTTTCCATGTTTACAAAAGGATATACTTGCTTTGGAGGCAGTTCAGAGAAAGTTCACTAGGTTGATTCCGGAGATGAGGGGGTTGACTTATGAGGAAAGGTTGAGTAGGTTGGGCCTCTACTCATTGGAATTCAGAAGAATGAGAGGTGATCTTATCGAAACGTATAAGATTATGAAGGGGCTTGACAAGGTGGATGCAGAGAGGATGTTTCCACTGATAGGGGAGACTAGAACTAGGGGGCATAATCTTAGAATAAGGGCCACCCATTTAAAACTGAGATGAGAAGGAATTTCTTCTCTCAGAGGGTTGTAAATCGGAGGAATTCACTGCCTCAGAGAGCTGTGGAAGCTGGGACATTGAATAAATTTAAGACAGAAATAGACAGTTTCTTAACCGATAAGGGAAGAAGGGGTTATGGGGAACGGGCAGGGAAGTGGAGCTGAGTCAATGATCAGATCAGCCATAATCTTCTTGAATGGCGGAGCAGGCTTGAGGGGCCGTATAGCCTACTCCTGTTCCTATTTCCTATGTTTATATTCTTATGATTGGGCATGCAAAACACTTGCGCCTGAACCTGGCACTTGCAATCAGTCAAAATGCCATTTGACGCATTGCACGCATCTCCGGGAGAGGGCCTTCGCGGGCGGAAATTTGGGCTATTTCAACTCTTGCCCAGCAAATCTCCTTTAAACCCTTGTGTAACACCTGCTTTAACCAGTGTGTTTTAGAAGATAGAAAAAATAAGTGTTATCACTAATTTTTATAGTAAAAACCCTGTCCATTAAGATAAGTTTATTTTTATCCCTATTAAAACATTTAAAAAATATTAAAAAAGAATGTTTTTCCTCAAACATTTAATTTAATTCAATTTCAATTAATTCTCTATTGGATTTATTGATGGCCATCTTATATTTATGGCCCTTAGTTCTGAACTCGCCCGCAAGTGGAAACATCTTCTCTACGCCTACCTTGTCAAACCCTTCCACAATCTCAAAGACCTCTGTCAAGTCACCCCTCAGCCTTCTCATTTCTAGAGAAAAAAATCCCAGCCTGTTCAATCTTTCCGATAGGTATAAGTTCTAACACCTTCTCCAGTGCTTTCTCATGGCTAATGACCTACATTGGCTTCCGGTTAAGCAATGCTTCGATTTCAAAATTCTCATCCGTATTTTCAAATCCCTCCATGGCCTTGCCCCTCCCTATCTCTGTAATCTCCTCCAGCCCCACAACCCCCCAAGATGTCTGCGCTCCTCTAATTCTGCCCTCTTGAGCATCCCCGATTATAATCGCTCAACCATCGGTGGCCGTGCCTTCTGGTGCCTGGGCCCCAAGCTCTGGAACTCCCTGCCTAAACCTCTCCACCTCTCTTTCCTCCTTCAAGACGCTCCTTAAAACATGCCTCTTTGACCAAGCTTTTGGTCACCTGCACTAATTTCTCCTTATGTGGCTCGATGTCAAAATTTTTAGCGCATAATACTCCCGCGAAGCACTTTGTGACGTTTCACTACGTTAAAGGCGCTATATAAATACAAGTTGTTGTTGTAAGCAATCTCAGCCCGAGCTCCCAGTACAGCTGCTGGTACGCACTGGGCTGGAAGCCGGGCTTATTTATGCCCAAGCAAATATTTGACGAGACCACCTTGGCTTTAAAAAAAAAGCAATGACTGTGCCTGTTCTTTTCCGGCCTACAGGTTTGTGACTCTGTTGAATTTGAACATGACACCACAGCAGAAAGATCACACTTACAGCCTGTCCCTAATTAGCACCATGTTTACAAGAGTGCGCAGAGTACACTGGCAGAAAGGTTAAAACTCCACATGTATACATTCCGATTTATCCATCGATAAATGTAAAAGTCTTTCACTTATCGCGTGTCCTTTGTGCCCTGCCTTTCAAAAGTGTCACAGCTGAAGGTATCACACTTAACGGGTATCGCATCTCAGGAGGTCACATGTTTGATGAACATGAAAGAAAGACTGGCATTTTCTATAGCACCTTTCACAACCACAGACGTCCCAAAGCGCTTTGCAGCCAATGAAGTACTTTTTGAAGTGCGGTCATGGTTGAAATGTAGGAAATGCAGCAGCGAATTTGTGCACAGTAAGCCCCATAAACAGCAATGTGATAATGTTTGGTGTGGAGGTGCGGCGGGAGATCGTGGCAGAGGTGCGGCGAGTGTTTTTGTGGCGGAGGAGCGGTGAGAGATCCGGCGAATGAGGGTACGGGCCCAGAAGAGGCGAGGGCCCAGGGGCAGCACGGGCCAGCCCACACTGCGATATGTGTGCGCACTAGGTCCGTGCAGCAGAGCAGGTCTCCAGTCATCCTGGTTAACCCTTGTCACTAGATAAAGGCCTAGTTCTGTCAAGCCCGTGTGGTGGCTGATGTGCAACGGTCACCACACGTTAAAACAATCCACGCACAGGCATCTTCCACCCCCTCAACTGGAGTTCAGGACTGGAACATCGGGTCCTTCATTGAAACACCTGTGAACTCATGTGGAAGCAAATCATCCTCGCTCGAGGGACCACCTTTGATGATGATGAATGATCAGATAGTATGCAGGTACAGCAAGTGATCAGGAAGGCCAATGGTATCTTGGCCTTTATTAAAAAGGGGTGGAGTATAAAAGCAGGGAATTCTTGTTACAGCTTAATAAGGTATTGGTGAGGCCACACCTGGAATACTGCGTGCAGTTTTGGTTTCCATATTTAAGAAAGGATATACTTGCTCTGGAGGCAGTTCAGAGAAGGTTCACTAGGCTGATTCCGGGGATGAGGGCGTTGACTTATGAGGAAAGGTTGAGGAGGTTGGGCCTCTATTCATTGGAATTCAGAAGAATGAGAGGTGATCTTGTCGAAACATATAAGATTATGAGGGGGCTTGACAAGGTGGATGCAGAGAGGATGTTTCCACTGATAGGGGAGACTAGAACTAGGGGACACAATCTTAGAATAAGGGACCGCCCATTTAAAACTGAGATGAGAAGGAATTTCTTCTCTCAGAGGGTTGCAAATCTGTAGAATTCGCTGCCTCAGAGAGCTGTGGAAGCTGGGACATTGAATAAATTTAAGACAGAAATAGACAGTGACAGGTATTCAACTGTCATTGTAACCCATGTATAAGCTGACCTAAGTTGTACACCTTGAGAACACTGACCACAGGGGGCAAACTTGTGGGAGACACTCCTAACCTGGACTTTCAGGTACAAAAGGGGAAGCTCCACCCACCTTCATCACTTGAGGTCTTGGTAATAAAGGTTACTGGTCACAGAGTAACCTTCTCTCAAGTATGGGCCTTGTGTGCATTTATACTGTATAGTAAGGACATATTATTGGTGACGAGAAACTGGGATTTAAACCACACGAGCATGGCCACTAGCAACACAGAAGAGAGGTACTGTGTTGGTGATGATTGGGATATTGAGAGACTACAGCAAAGTTTTGTCACTAAGGAATGGCTGGGACAGGATTCGGCCGACAAATGCAGGGCTCATCTCCTGATGGTTTGTGGATCCAGAACGTACTCCCTGATGAAGGACCTTCTAGCGCCAGAGAAGCCGGCGGACAAGACATTCGAAGAGCTCAGTAAGTTGATCGGGGAACACCTTAAACCGGCAAGCAGCATGCACATGGTGAGACACCAGTTTTACATGCACCGGCGGCGAGAAGGGCAAAGCGTTCCAGACTTCGTGGCAGATCTCCAGCGACTGGCGAGCCTATGTAAGTTCCCAGATGCATGCAGAGCGGAGATGCTGCGAGACTTTTTTATTGAGGGCATCGGGCACGCTGGGGTTTTCAGGAAACTGATTAAAACCAAAGACTTGACCTTGGAAGCGGCGGCTATGATAGCCCAGACAATTATCTCAGGGGAAGAAGAGACCAGAATGATTTATGGCAACAATCTTGGCTCAAATGCGGCAAACGACCAGGGAGTCAACATTGTTAACGCGGCACACAGTTCTCTAGGCAGACAAGGGCAATCGGACATGCCCCAGCATGCAGTCGAACCCAAAGGGGGAATTCAACAGAGACAATGGCTAGCTGAACGATGATTCATGCCATCGCAATGGACAATGCGACCAGTAATGGGGCCATCAACACCTGTTAATAGTGCGCTTAAGGACAGTTATAGAGACAGTCAAAGACGATTGACTGGTAATGGACCTTTTGTTTCCAACAACAGGGCCTCCAGCTCATGCTAGAGGTGTGAAGGCAAACACCCGGGCCCAATGTAAGCCCTACGAGGCGAAATGAATACTGGGGGAAATCACTGGAAGCTGAAGTTCAGTGAGTTCATGTGGAGCACATATACAATTTATATACCAGGACGGGGTAGGGCTGCGACTGAAAAAGGCGAAGTGCATCTTCTTAGCTCTAGAGGTAGAATTCCTGGGGGGGAGGGTAGCAGCAGACGGGATCAGACCTACTGTGTCCAAAACAGAAGCGATCCAGAGAGCACCCAGACCCCGGAACACGATGGAGCTGCGTTCGTTCCTGGGGCTTCTGAATTATTTTGGCAACTTTCTTCCCAAGTTGAGCACGCTGTTAGAGTCGTTACATGTGCTCCTACGCAAAGGTCGCGATTGGGTCTGGGGGGACAGCCAGGAAAGGGCTTTTGATAAAGCCGCAATTTGTTATGCTCCAACAAACTGTTAACGTTATATGACCCGTCTAAGAAACTAGTTTTAACGTGTGATGTGTCGTCCTATGGGGTCGGGTGTGTGTTGCAGCATGTGAATGCCAATGGTCAGTTGCAGCTGGTAGCTTATGCCTCCAGAAGTCTGTCCCAGGCAGAAAGGGGCTATGGTAGAAAAGGAAGTGCTAGCATGTGTATATGCAGTAAAATAAGTGCACCAGTACCTGTTTGGCAGGAAATTTGAGCTGGAGACAGATCACAAACACCTAACGTCCCTTTTGGCCGACAACAAGGCCATAAATGCGAATGCATCAGTGGGCACTTATGTTAGCCGCCTATGACTACACAATTCGGCACAGACCGGGCACTGAAAACTGCGCCGATGCACTCAGCAGGCTCCCACTAGCCACCACTGAGGGGGCAGCTGAGCATGATGCTGAGATGGTCATGGCTGTTGAAGCTTTCGAAAGCGAAGGCTCACCTGTGACAGCCCGTCAGATTAAAGTCTGGACAAATAAAGACCCGCTACTGTCTTTAGTTAAGAAATGTGTCCTGAATGGGGACTGGGCAGCCACGTACGGGGTATGCCCTGAGGAGTTTAAACTGTTTCATAGGCGCAAGGATGAACTCTCGATTCAGGCCAATTGCCTACTGTGGGGAAACAGAGTAGTCATGCCCCAGAAGGGCAGAGAGGTGTTTATCAGAGAACTTCATGATGAAGGCAATTGCCAGGTCACACATTTGGTAGCCAGGGATAGATGCAGACCTGGAACTTTGTGTTCGCAGGTGCAACACGTGTGCTCAGCTGAGCAACGCACCCAGGGAAGCCCCCCTTAGCCCCTGGTCCTGGCCCACAAAGCCATGGTCACGCATCCATGTGGACTACGCAAGTCCTTTCATGGGAAAAATGTTTTTGGTTGTAGTAGACACCTACTCCAAATGGATTGGGTGTGCCATTTTAAATTCAAGCACATCCTCTGCCATGGTTGAAAGTCTACGGGCAATGTTCGCCACCCATGGTCTACCCGACGTCTTGGTCAGTGACAATGGCCCATGCTTCACAAGCACTGAATTCCAGGACTTCATGGCAGGCAATGGAATCAACTATGTCAGAACGGCACCATTCAAGCCGGCCTCAAACGGCCAGGCGGAACGAGCAGTGCAGATAATCAAACAGGGGATGCTCAGAATCCAAGGGGGTTCCCTACAAAGCCGCTTATCACGCCTCCTGTTGGCCAATAGATCCCGACCACACTCGCTCACAGGGGTTCCACCTGCAGAGCTGCTAATGGAAAGGACGCTCAAAACCAGGTTATCCCTTATACACCCTACTATGAAAGAAATTGTTGAGAGCAGGCGTCAGTCACAATGTGACTACCATGACAGGAATGCGAGGGCGCGATGTATTGATGTCAATGACCTTGTTTTTGTCCTTAATTACGCTGCAGGGCCCAAATGGCTTGCAGGCACTGTGATTGCCAAAGAGGGGAATAGGGTTTTGGTAGTTAAACTTACCAATGGACAAATCTGCCGCAAACATGTGGATCAAACTAAAAGGAGGTTCAGCAACCCCATAGAAGAAGCAGAGGAAGAACATGACGTAGAGTTTACTCCACCACAGGTGACCGAACACCGGAACCAAGTGGAGGAGAGCCCAGTCACTGTGGGCAGTCCGGACAGGCCTGAGGCACCGCAAACAGCAGATACTCAGGCCAGCGCCCAACAACTGGAGCCCCAACTCAGGCGCTCTACAAGGGAGCGGAAGCCACCAGAGAGACTTAACCTGTGATCCCAATAAGACTTTGGAGGGAGGTGATGTCATGTATTCAACTGTCGTTGTAACCCATGTATAAGCTGACCTAAGTTGCATACCTTGAGAACACTGACCACAAGGGGCGAACTTGTGGGAGACACTCCTAACCTGGACTTTCAGGTATAAAAGGGGAAGCTCCACCCACCGTCTGCCCCTTGAGGTCTTGGTAATACAGGTAACAGGTCACAGAGTGATCTTCTCTCAAGTATGGGCCCCATGTGCATTTATACTGTATAGTCAGGGCATATTAGACAGTTTCTTAAACGTTTAGGGGTTATGGGGAGCAGGTGGGGAAGTGGAGCTGAGTCCATGATCAGATCAGCCATGATCTTATTAAATGGCGGAGCAGGCTCGAGGGGCCATATGGCCTACTCCCATTCCTATTTCTTATGTTCTTATAATTTGTTTTTTTAGTGATGTTGATTCAGGGTTAAATATTGGCCAGGACACCAGGGATAACCCCCCTGCTCTTCTTCGAAATAGTGCCATGGGAAATTTTAGATCCATCTGAGATAGCGTACCCGGTCTCGGTTTAACGTTTCATCCGAAAGACGGCACCTCCGACAGTGCGGCGCTCCCTCAGCACTGCACTGGAGTGTCAGCCGAAATTTTTGTGCTCAAGTCCCTTGAGTGGGACTTGAACCCACAACCTTCTGACTCAGAGGCGAGGGTGCCACACACTGAGACACAGCTGACACCACTATGAGTGAATTAGAAGCAATTTGATACAGTCGGTAAGTACCAATGGGGTACGAGTAAGTAGCAGGAAGCTGAAGAATCAAATCATTGGGATATTTTGGGCAGGTTGCCAACCCTAAACTGCCGAGTATAGAATCATAGAATAGAATCAGCCAGCTCAGAACCAAGCCATTCGGCCCATCGAGCTCGGGCCGGCTCTCTGCAAGAACACCTCAGCCAGTCCCACTCCCCCCGCCCTTACCCCATAGCCCGCTAATTTTTTTCTTTCAGGCACTTATCCAGCTCCCTTTTGAAAGCAGTGATTGAGTCTGCCTCCACCACCTGTTCAGGCCGTGCATTCCAGGTCCTAATCACTCGCAGGGAGTGACCAATTGAATCACTCCGACAGATTGAGCCGCCATCCTGAAACTTCACCCCGACTGAAGATTTTCCGGTTAAAGTATCCGATCAGAAATTTCAAGGGTGCGATTCCAAAATGTACTCTTGGCACTCGGCGTTCCGAGCTCCAACCTTACGCCAACCCCCTGGGAGACCGAGGAGATGGGAGCTCCCAGCACTGGGGAGGCGGGGGAGGGGGGGGGGATAATTTTGACTTTAGTGTAAAATGCATGACATCAGATCAGTCGCCCGTTAAAAAACTCTCCTGGCTTCGGTCTCTGTTGACCGGCCCACAGCGGACTGTGGCGCTCCCTTTCTCCACGTGAGTGATGTTTAGCACAAGGTGCAGAAGAGGCGAGCTGCAATGCATTATGGAGCATTATTGTTATGTATCGAGAAAGAGTCAGACTGAACACTGCGGCTTCAAAGTAAAGTGTGACCGTCGCCTTTTATTGCAGGTCTCCAGAGTGCCTCTCCAACCTGTGAGGCCTCCTTAAATACCTATGCTCCCAAGGGATTATGGGATCCCTTGGGACTCCAGGGGATGAGCCCTCTGGTGGCTGTACAGGGTAAATACATATAACAATTATGGTGAGAGATCGTGGCGGAGGTACGGCGAATGTTTGTGGTGGAGGAGCGGCGAGAAATTGTGGCAAAGGTGCGGCGAATGAGGGTACAGGGCCCAGAAGAGGCGAGGGCCCAGGGGCAGCACGGGCCAGCCCACACTGCGATATGTGTGCGCACTAGGTCCGTGCAGCAGAGCTGGTCTCCAGTTGTCCTGGTTAACCCTTGCCACTGGACCAAGACCTAGCTCTGTCAAGCCCGTGTGGTGGCTGGTGTGCAACGGTCACCACACGTTAAAAAAATCCACGCACAGGCAACTTCCACCCCCTCGATTGGAGTTCAGGACTGGAATATCGGGTCCTTCACTGAAACATCTGTGAACTCATGTGGAAACAAGTCATCCTCGATCGAGGGACCGCCTATGACAAAATTATGGAGTCACTCTGACCAGCCCCAAATCGGTTCTCTTTTCCAGCAACCACATGGGCAGCAGGTGTCAGGGTTGAACGCGGTTGGAAGGTGTGAGGGGTCCGATCTAAGCAGCCATTCTGTGCTGAATGCTCTCCAGTGATTCCTATTTCCTCCGCTGAACCTTGGGTCCCCTAGCAGAGCAATTCAAAAGGATCCTTTTTGCTGCCTGGCAGTATCATGCTGTTCATGTTACTGTAATTCCCTGCTCCCAATCGGACAATACTCTTTAAGTTATTCAGAGCTGCAGAACATAAAACCTCCAGCAGGTTATTATTCTGACTCTAACTTTACGCTCTATATGTGAGAATAAGGGATTGATGTGCATGGTTTCTATGGTTACACAGTCAGTGATGGCTATGACTCACGCTAGTAGCTCAGAGAAAGGTGTGATGGGAATACCAGTATTTGTAAGCGGTGGAGACAAATCCATGCACAGTTCAGATGATGCTGCAGTCCACGCAGTCTGGAGCCTGGGGTCCCACAAGATCACAAGGCTGGTCTCAGGTGTAGGCAGCCAGTAATTCTGAGCAAAGTCATGTTTTCAATTTCTGTATTTTGGAAAGGACTCTGAACATGACCAACAGATCCCCATCACATCTGTACATGACCAACAGATCTCCATTACATCTGCACATGGCCAACAGATCCCCATCACATCTATACATGACCAACAGATCTCCACTACATCTGCACATGGCCAACAGATCCCATCACATCTACACATGACCAACAGATCCCCATCACATCTGTACACCAACAGATCTCCATCACATCTGTACACCAACTGATCTCCATCACATCTGTACATGACCAATACATCCTTATCACATCTGCACATTTATATAGTGCCTTTCAGGACATCCCAAAGCACTTTACAGCCAATGAGACACTTTTTGAAGTGTAGTCACTGTTGTAATGTGGGAAACGCGGCAGCCAATTTATGCACAGCAAGCTCCTGCAAACAGCAATGTAATAAAGACCTTATAATCAGTTTTTGTGATGTTGGTTGAGGGATAAATATTGGCCAGGACACTGGGGAGAACTCCCCTTACATTATAACAGTGACTACACTTCAAAAGTATTTAATTGGCTGTAAAGCGCCTTGTGATTTCCGGTGGTTGTGAAAGGCACTATATAAATTCAAGTCTTTCTGTATGATTCCATAAGATGCAACAATTTGAAATGTAATGGGAGAAAAAGGTGAGAGAAAGCCAAAGATTGGCAGCGGCTACGCTCTGAAATTGTTGAACTCGATGTTGAGTGCAGGAGGCTGTAAATTGCCTAAACGAAAGATGAGGTGCTGGTCCTTGAGCTTGCGTTGAGCTTCATTGGAACAGTGTTGGAGACCGAGGATGGAGAGATCAGAGCGGGAGTGGAGCGGGGAATTAAAGTGAATGGCGACTGGAAGCTCAGGGTCACACTTATGGACTGAACGGAGGTGCTCCACAAAACGGTCACCCAATCTACGCTTGGTCTCCCCAATGTAGAGGAGACCACATCGTGAGCAGCGAACACAGAATACTAAATTGAAAGAAGTACAAGTAAATCGCTGTTTCACCTGGAAGGAGTGTTTGGGGCCCTGGACAGTGGGAAGGGAGGAGGTAAAAAGGCAGGTGTTGATGGTGGGATCATGCGGGAGATGGCGGAAATGGCGGAGGATGATGTTTTGAACGCGGAAGCTGGTGGGGTGAAAGGTGAGGACAAGGGGAACCCTGTCATGGTTCTAAGGGGAAGGGGTGAGAGCAGAGGTGCCGGAACGGACATGGTCAAGGGCCATGTTAACCACGGCAGTGGGGAATCCTCTGTTGAAGATAAATGGAGACATGTCAGAGGCACCACCACCAATCACATCTTCCCCTCCCCTCCCCTCTCAGCATTCCGAAGGGACCGCTCCCTCTGTGACACCCTGGTCCATTCCGCTGTCACCCCCAGCATCCCCTTCCCTTCCCACGCCACCTTCCCGTGCAATCGCAGGAAATGCAACACCTGCCCTTTTACTTCCTCCCTTCCCACTGTCCAGGGCCCCAAACACTCCTTCCAGGTGAAACAGCGATTCACTTGTTGTACTTTCAATTTAGTATTCTGTATTTGCTGCTCACGATGTGGTCTCCTCTGCATTGGGGAGACCGAGCGTAGATTGGGTGACCGCTTTGCGGAGCACCTCGGTTCAGTCCGTAAGTGTGACCCTGAGCTTCCGGTCGCCTGTCACTTTAATTCCCCGCTCCACTCCCAGTCTGACCTCTCCGTCCTCGGTTCCAACGAAGCTCAACGCAAGCTCGAGGAACAGCACCTCATCTTTTGTTTAGGTACTTTACAGCCTTCTGGACTCAACATCGAGTTCAACAATTTCAGAGCGTAACCGCTGCCAATCTTTGGCTCCGCCCCCCCCCCCCAAGCCTGTTTCTTTTTTTTCTCCTTGTCTCTAATGGCAGCTGGTCATTATCCCACCATTCACACCCTATCCTGACGAATGTTTTTCTAACTCCGGCCATTACCATTTCAATTCGGCCCATCCTCCCTTTTGTCTCTCTAATCTCTCCTGCCTTCCACCCTATCACAGACCTTCCCTTTCGTTCTTTCTCCCCTCCCCCTTTCAGTGCTGGTTAAGAATCTGTTCTTTTCCAACGCTCCCCAGTTCTGACGAAGGATCATCGACCCGAAACGTTAACTCTGCTGCCTCTCCTGCCTGACCCGCTGAGATTTCCAGCATTTTCTGTTTTTATTTAGTGAGGAGCTTGAATGGAAATCTTTTGTTTACGATAGTAACAAAGCCATTAAAGCCATCTATTTTAATGAGGTTACAAAATCATTACCATGTTTGTTACAAATATAGCACAGTATGATATCAGCCCCCGTGTTTACTGATCTATTTCGCACCAGACGGAATAGATGAAGGGTTTGTGAGAACCCAAAGCCATATTTACCAACCTATGTTTGCTGTTTGGTACGTTTTACTGTATTTTCGTGGGGTCGAGCAAAGCCAGCCTGGGTTGCTGTCCCTCCTGGTCTCCCCGCCCCCCCTGCCCGACAATCCCCCTCCCCCCCCTCCGCACTCCCCCTACAGATCTACCTTCGTCCAGCCGGCTGGTATGCTTGATACGCCTTGCAGATGAGATGTTAAACCGAGGCCCTGTCTGCCCTCTCAGGTGGATGTAAAAGATCCCATGGCATTATTTCGAAGAAGAGCAGGGGAGTTCTCCCAGTGTGCTGGGGCCAATATTCATCCCTCAATCAACATCACTAAAACAGATTATCTGGTCATTATCACATTGCTGTTTGTGGGAGCTTGCTGTGCACAAATTGGCTGCTGCATTTCCTACATTACAACGGTAACTACACTTCAAAAATACTTCATTGGCTGTAAAGCACTTTGAGACGTCCTGGAGTTATGAAAGGCGCTATATAAATGCAAGTCAGTCTTTTTTCCTTTCCTTGTTTCTTTTTTTCCTTCTTTCGTGCTACCTTTCTTTCTCGCTCTATTTTTTTCTTTCTTTCTTTCTTTCTTTCTTTCTTTCTCACTCTCTTTCTTTCCGTGTGTTGGTGATGGGGCAACTTCAAAAAGGCTGACGTAACCCCACAAGAGCTGACAACACAAACAAAAACACCCAACAACTCAAAACCTATCTTGACAATAGGCTTAGCACCGAGGGACGCTGCTTTATAGTGACTGAGGGAGTTGAATTTCAGTTCCAGTGGCTGGTATTCCAGGATTTCAGTCAGTGTTTATGGGGATCATCTTCTGCGAGGCGATCCACTTCGCTGTGAAGGCAAAAGCCCACTGATCGGCAGGGAGAGGGCACAGGGCGGGGGTAAACTGACCATTGATGTGAACTTCAGGCAGACAGATAACAGAGTATGCCGGCCATGTGCCCAACAGGCCTGGCCCAGTTTGAAAGGCAGGCCTCATAAGAAATAGGAGCAGGAGTAGGCTATACAGCCCCTTGAGCCTGCTCCGCCATTCAATAAGATCACGGCTGATCTGATCATGGACTCAGCTCCACTTCCCCATAACCCATTATCCCCTTATCGTTTAAGAAACTGTCTATTTCAGCAGTGGGCTGCCTGCGGGCCGTAATCAGCCCCCTCCCCCGCCCCGGGGCAGCCCATTGGTTCCAGGCCCCGGCAATACCAGGCCAACCTCCGGGGTGTTGGGTAATAGATCAGCGTGGGACAGAGCTCCCCTTTTCCTACTGCAACTGGGGCCAATTGTAGGAACTTACCTGCAAAATGAGCAATGGGCAGCACCAACCTAATCTGGTTTCTGCACTGAGTCTACGCGCTCACCACTCAACACGGGCTCACACGAGAGAATGCTTAGTGAATGCAGACCGAGGTGATACCATTGGAAAACTGGTTGTGTCGATACTTTATCTCAGACAATTTCATTCCTCTCTGCCACATTGCTTTCTTTGGAACCCAGTCAAATCAATAAAGAGGCATAATAGAGTTCGTTCACATTCTCACTGTCGCTGAACAACTTTAGAACTACAGTCTGTGGTGCTGATTCTATTAAGTTGCACAGTAACTGTGCACTTTACTCCCTCCGCCCCACCCTGCCATCCCTGTTCGATACTTTCCTTGCGCGCTGTTTACTCTGCTGGCTTTCTGCCTGAAGTTCACATCAATGGTCAGTTTACCCCCGCCCTGTGCCCTCTCCCTGCCGGTCAGTGGGTTTTTGCCTTCACAGCGAAGTGGATCGCCTCGCAGAAGATGATCCCCATAAACACTGACTGAAATCCTGCAATACCAGCCACTGGAACTGAAATTCAACTCCCTCAGTCACTATGAAGCAGTGTCCCTCGGTGCTAAGCCTTATGTCAAGATAGCTTTTGAGTTGTTGGGTGTTTTTGTTTGTGTTGTCAGCTCTTGTGGGGTTGCGTCAGCCTTTTTGAAGTTGTCCCCATCACCGACACACGGAAAGTAAGAGAGTGAGAGTGAATTAAACAAAAGAAAACAGAGTGAGCTGTTCAGTAATAAATGACAGCTACTTGTGGACATGGTTGTGTCCAGAATTGAGGCCATTCATGTCCTCCATCCGCCCTCAGCTGCCGCTCCCCCCTCAATAGAAGAATGAGAGAGGATCTCATTGAAACGTATAAAATTCTGACGGGGTTGGACAGACTGGATGCGGGGAGGATGTTTCCCCTGGGCTGGGAAGTCTAGAACAAGGGGTCACAGTCTCAGGATACGGGATAGGAAATTTAGGACCGAGATGAGGAGAAATGTTTTCACTCAGAGGGTGGTGAACCTGTGGGATTCTCTACCACAGAAGGCTGTGGAGGCCAAGTCACTGAATATATTTAAGAGGGAGATTGATAGATTTCTAGAAACAAAAGGCATCAAGGGGTATGGGGAAAAAGTGGGAATATGGTGTTGAGATAGAGGATCAGCCATGATCATATTGAATGGAGGTGCAGACTCGAAGGGCCAAATAGCAGGAGCTCCTACTTTCTATGTTTACCTATGTTTCTAATACCTAGCTCTCCCTCCCCGCCCTCCGTGCAATCAAGGCCTCCCCCATTCCTATTCTCCGCACTTTCTCTCCCCATTCCCTCTGAGCATGCTCATCTCATACATCTGCTCCTTTGATCCTTTGCCACTCCAGCTCCTGAACACCCAACTTTCACCTATCAACACTGTGATGTATGCGCCTGTGAGCAAGTTAGGAGTGGCTTAGCCAGTCACGTGATGTTCACAAGACTCAATAAAACCCCAGCCAGTTGGGTTCGGGGGATCCACGATGAGACAGGTAGTTGTGAGCCTGGTGGATGAACTGGTAATGTGTCGTGTGATTGTTAAACCTTTGCTGATAAACCAACTAGTTCTTAATAGCAATGTGTTGCTATGAATTCTTAAGCAAAGAACCCATGAAGCAAATATATTACAAGCACCATGGTGGCTGACATCAGCAACCTTTCTTTTTTCTTCACAACTGTCCCTATCTACTTCAAGGTCATTGTTAACACGCCACCCTTCAAGAAGCTCCTAGTCAAACCCATGTATTATTTCCAGTTATCCCCAATTTTTACTTTCTTTCCCATGCCCTGGAATGTGTTTTCGCCTTGAAGGTGCGCTCCCACTCGTCCCGCCATTCCGTGTTCAAGATTCTCCATTCCCGGTTCCAGCCCACAGACCGTGCCGTTGGTCAAAGTCACAGTCAATGGTTCTCTGGCTCACTTCATCCTTCTTCACTTCTCTTGCAAACCAAAAGTCTGACTATTTACCTCACATTTAGTCAACTCTTCAAACCCCTTCCGTGGCCTCGCCCCTCTCCCTATCTCTGTAACCTCCGTCACCCTCTGAGAACTCTGCGCTTCTCCAATTCTGGCTTCTTGTGCATCCACCGTTTCCTTTGCTCGCCCAGATGTGGCCGTGCCTTTGGCTGCTTAGTCCCTAACCTCTGGAATTACCTCTCTAAACCTCGCTGCCTCTCTCTCTCTTCGCCTTTAAGATGCTGCTAAAACCTACACTGGTCTTAGGGTGTTCTTTCTCACAATTCTCTTTCCCACGCCCTTGTTTCCTGCAGCTGTTTTCCACACTGCAGGCCCTGCTCCCCACTCCACTGGTTCCAGCGTAACGACTGTACCTGTTACTCACTGTCGAAAGAGGCAGAGCAGCTGCTTGTGCTAACTCTGCTTCCACACGGAGTCCGTGCAGAATGGGGAGGCAGGAGCTTGAAGCATTAAGGAGCAACGTTACACGCAAAAAAATACATATTTTTTTTCAAGAATATGTAGCAAGAATTTGTGTCTGTTCCTTGTACTTTTTCATAGAATTATGGCACAGAAGGAGGCTATTCGGCCCATCGTGCCTGTGCCGGATCACAGATTTTTGCCACCGATTTATGTTACTGAGAAGCCTGGTTGAAAATCAAGGCCTACAGTGCAAGATAACAATGACTGTGCAGAGAAGGAAACGAAGAAAAGGAAAGAGGGAGTGAGTGAGTGAGAGAGTGAAAGTGAGGAAGAAAGGAAGGAAGGAAGAAAGGAAGGAAGGATGAAGGAAGGAAGGAAGAAAGGAAAGAAAGAAAAAAAGAAAGAACGAGTAACCCCCCCAGTTCTCAGGGAAATGGATCACGTCATGAAGGTGCATCGTGACCTCACGACAAAGAGGAGTGGTGTGCCTGATTGATAATGGAATGACGTTGCATATTCATTGGGCCTATTTAAATAAAAATAAGTTGTCTGGCTGCCCACCGAGAGAACAAAACCCGGACAGGTTTATTTTAAGAATTGTCTGTCGGCCATTCTGTGCGGGATGTGGACTGGAGGCATTTAAATGAGGCCTGGGAGCTTAAAAATACCCTGGGCCTGATATTTAAACCAGTGCGTGTGTTTTACACTCGTCCCACCACCACTTACTGGAGCGGTAGCATAGTGGTTATGTTACTGAGCTAGTAAACCAGAGGCCTGGACTAATGATCCGGAGACATGTGTTCAAACCCCACCCACGGCAGCTGGGGAATTTAAATTCAGTTAATTAAATAATGGAGTTAAAAAGCTGGTATCAATAATTGTGACTATGATTGTACTGGATTGTTGTAAAAACCCATCTGGTTCACTAATGTCCTTTAGGGAAGGAAATCTGCTGCCCTTACCCGGTCTGGCCTATATGTGACTCCAGCATTGTGGTTGACTCTGAAATGGCCGAACAAGCCACTCAGTTGTACCAAAGATCAGCAATTCAAGAAGGTGGCTCACCACCACCTTCTCAAGGGGCAATTAGGGAGGGACAATAAATGGCGGTCTTGCCAGCGACGCCCATATTAAATGAAAAAATGCCCCACTCATCCCAAACCTGTTCTGGGTTACAATCAATCCCATCCCTGCTCTCAGGGAAACAGATAACTGATAGTAGAATTCCCTCATGGTGGTGAGGGAAAGCAGATCTAGTGGTGATAATATGTACAGATTGACAGACAGACAGATAGTTGTCAAGAGCCCCGTTCTCTCAGATCTTTGGTACAACTGAGTGGCTTGTTTGGCCATTTCAGAGTCAACCGCAATGCTGTGAGAGCATTAGGAACATTTATTGTTGGAATATTGGAAGAAAGCTGCAAGTTCTAGCCATTCCCTACCAACATGTAAAGACAACTATTTAAGTGACTTGCTTACTTGAAAAGAAATGGTTACAGCATGAAAGCACAGATCTGGCTGCGAGTACTGTTCTGTTGTCGACTCACACTATTCACATGTAACATCTTTAAGATCTATGCAAGAGAACACCTGGCTGTTCCAGTTAAAGATTGGTTGCCAACAGATTGTAAGATGTGGTATACCGAGCAAGGAGACATTAGCCCTTTGTGGACTGATTCCAATTTTTAAATGCTGCACTGTTTCTAGAATCTTGCCGTGTGTTTTTCTTCTGTATATCATTTCATCAATAGATAAATCCAACCAATTAGGTTTAGCCTGTAGAGATTGGTCTCAGCATGCATTATTTTCCATTGGAGTTGACAGGAAAATAGGGCGGGCATCCTACACGTACTAAATGAGCAAGTTCCCAATTGTTAAACACCAGCAGACTAACCCAAGCATATCGGTGCCTACTTATGGAAACTGCAGTCTAGCCATGAAAAGAAGGAAAGGGAGAAATGCTAACCTGCAGCACACTCCGTAGACAGTCGGAGGAAGGGAAGATTGAGGGAGGCAATAAGTCATTCAGTGTTGATGTTCTACGAATGAATACGTGGGAATAGAAAAAGAAAAAAAAAGATAGACTTGCATTTATATAGCACCTTTCACGACCTCAGGAGAGAGAGAGAGTGTGATAACTATTGATTTCAACAAAGGTGATAAAGTAAAAGGTGCGGAGAGCAGTTTACTTGGAGCGTAGGGGAATCAAGAGGGCAAAGTTGAAAGAAATAATTGATGAACTGGAGAGAAATATCAACGGTTGTGGTGGAGAGGAGATTGGAGACTTGAAGAGAGATAAGGATACTCTTTCGATAAAAGAATCTTGATGGTGACATCTGTGCACAGTATTTGAAGTGAAGTGTTCAGTTGCCATGAAGCATGGGAAGTCCTTCCAAGACTATCATAACCTTTCTGGAAAGTCCTGTCCCTGCAGTACTGATTCACACGAGGCACATACTGAAGTCAAGGTCACTCAGGACCTGCACCTTTATTACGCAGCTCTCGAATGCCTCACTTGCCTGAGACCTGTCAATATATACCTGTCTGGGACAGATATCCAGTGTCTCCTGCAAGTGCGCCCCTGGTGGTAAGGTAAACTTGTGGTTACAGGTCATCTCTAGTTACAGTCATGTATAGCACGGTAAGATACAGTTATGTACAGTAGTGTGAGATACATAACATCAGCCTCCCCCAAGGTCTTATTGTCTTTATAGGTTCAGTCTCTCAGGTGGTCTACGCTCTCGCGTGGAGCGTCTTGGTTGTAGTTCAGTTGTTTGCCTTGGTGCCTGTTTTCCTTTCGGTGTGATTGCTGGTATCTCGCCTGGGCTGCCTGTTTCGTTCAGTGTGATTGTTGTTGACTCACCTGGGCTGTCTGTTGGGATTGCCCTTTCCTCAGGTTGTTCCCTCTGTCTGTCCACCAGGTGTGGTGTGAGTTCCACATTGTAGTCTGCCTCTGGTTCCGCAGTGTTGTTGGTAAATCTATTTTTGACTTAGTCTACATGCCTCCGGCAGGTTTGGCCATTGTCTATTTCTACCACCTGTAGCCTGTTTCCTTCCTTGCCCGTTACTGTCCCTGCAAGCCATTTGGGACCCCTGCCAAAGTTTAGCACAAACACGTTGTCCCCTATCTCATTCCACCTCCCCCTCGAATTTCGGTCATGGTACTCAGTTAGCTTATGGCGCTTTGCCTCAATGATTTCATGCATGTCTGGGAGGATTAATGAGAGCCTTGTCTTTAAGGTCCATTTCATCAATAGTTGCACGGAGGGAACTCCAGTCAATGAATGCGGACGGGATCTGTATGCCAGCAGCAGTCACGACAGGCAGCTCTGCAGCGTGGGACCTTGGATTTTTAGCATGCCTTGTTTAACAAGCTGCACAGCTCGCTCCGCCTGGCCATTGGAGGTTGGCTTGAACGGTGCCGTCCTAATGTGATTTATGCCGTGGTCATTCATAAAATCTTGGAATTCTGCGCTGGTGAAACACGGACCATTATCACTGACTGATATGTCAGGAATGCCGTGCGTCGCAAACATGGTTCCAAGGCTCTCCACAGTGGTGGAGGTGGTGCTCGAGTTTAAAATGGTGCATCCGATCCACTTAGAAAATGCATCTACAACTACGAGGAACATTTTGCCCATGAATGGGCCCGCATAGTCTACGTGCACCCGCGACCACGGTTTGGTGGGCCAGGGGCTCAGGGGGGCCTCACTGGGGTCATTACTGAGTTGGGCACAAATGGTGCACCTTCGGACGCAGAGCTCCAAGTCCGCGTCAATGCCAGGCCACCAGACATGGGATCTAGCTATGGCCTTCATGAGAACGATCCGCGGGTGCTCGCGGTGGAGCTCCCGGACAAATGCCTCTCTGCATCACAGAGGCATAACTACTCGGCTGCCCCACATCAGGCAGTCTGCTTGTAGTGACAGCTCATGCATGCGCCTATGGAAAGGTTTGATCTCCTCGGGGCAGGCATTGCGAGCCTCTGCCCAGTCACCAGTTAAGACACATCTTTTGACTAAGGATAACGTGGGGTCGCTGGTCGTCCAGGCTCTGATTTGGCGAGCCGTCATGGGTGAACCTGTGGACTCAAAGTCATTGATTGTCATGATTATCTCACAGTCCTGTTCGTCAGACCCTTCCATGGTCACCAGGGGTAGCCTGCTAAGCGCATCGGCACAGTTGTCTGTGCCTGGTCTGTGCCTTATGATGTAATCGTAAGAGGCCAGCATGAGTGCCCACCGTTGAATACGCGCCGAGGCGTTGCCGTTTATTGCCTTACTCTTGGATAGTAGGGACGTGAGGGGCTTGTGGTCAGTTTCTAACGCGAACTTGGCCCCGAAAAAGTATTGGTGCATCTTTTTGACACTGTACACGCACGCGAGCGCCTCCTTCTCCACCATTCCGTACCCGCGCTCCGCCCGCGAAAGTGACCTGGAGGCATAAGCTATGGGTTGTAATTTACCCGCACTATTGACATGTTGTAAAACGCACCTGACCCCGTACGCTGACGCATCACATGTGAGAACTAGCTTTTTACCTGGATCAAAGAAAGCCAACACACTGTTGGAACACAGAAGGTTGCGTGCCTTATTGAAGGCGCGTTCCTGGGCGTCCCCCCAAAACCAATTGCACCCCTTCCTGAGTAGCACGTGGAGAGGCTCCAGCAGCGTGCTTACATTCTGCATTAAGTTCCCAAAGTAATTGAGTAGCCCGAGAAAGGCGCTCAGTTCTGAAACATTCCGGGGCCTGGGTGCCAGGCAAATTGCTTTGGTTTTGGACTCTGTTGGGCGGATTCCATCAGCGGCAATCCTTCTGCCCAAAAATTCAACCTCGGGCGCGAGAAACAGGCACTTGGATTTCTTAACTCTTAGGCCTACCCGATCCAACCGCTTTAGTACTTCCTCTAAATTGCGGAGGTGGGAGTCGGTGTCCCTGCCGTGATAAGTATGTCGTCTTGAAATACAACCGTCCCCGGGATGGACTTGAGCAGACTCTCCATGTTGCGCTGGAATATTGCAGCTGCCGACCTGATGCCGAATGGGCATCGATTGTACATGAAAAGGCCTCGATGTGTGTTGATGGTGCTGAGTAGCTTAGACTTGTCGGTCAATTCTTGCGTCATATACGCAGATGTGAGATCTAGTTTTGAGAAAAGTTTTCCTCCAGCCAATATGGCAAATAAGTCCTCCGCTCTGGGCAGCGGGTATTGGTCCTGTAGGGAAACTCTGTTTATGGTAGATTTGTAGTCCCCACAGATTCGTACGGATCCATCAGGTTTCATGACTGGGTCGATGGGACTTGCCCAGTCGCTAAATTCCACGGGTGAGATAATGCCTTCCCGCAGAAGCCTGTCCAGTTCATGTTCAATCTTTTCCCTCATCACATAGGGCACAGCTCTGGCCTTGTGATGGACCGGTCTAGCATCCTGTGTGATGTAGATTTTGACTTTAGCCCCTTTGAAGGTGCCCACACCTGGCTGAAAGAGATGTTCAAATCGACTTAGAACTGTTGAGCAGGAGGTCCATTCCTCTGACGACATGGCGTGAATATCATCCCATCCTCGTCACCACTGTAAAGTCCTATCCCTTAGTTCATAAGCTAGCCAGCCTCCGATGTTCCGCCACGAAGTCGGGTATGCTCTGGCCCACACAGCGTCTGTAGTTGTAGAACCTCCATGTGTAGGCTGCTCGCTGGCTTCAGGTGGTCTCTTACCAGTGTGCTCAACTCTTCAAACGATTTGCTTGCTGGTTTCTCGGGTGCCAGCAGGTCCTTCATTAAGGCATATGTTTTCGAGCCACAGCTGGTCAAGAGATGGGCTCTTCTCTTGTCTGCCTTATCGTTGCCTAACCAGTCTTTGGTTACGAAGCTTTGCTGGAGCCTTTCTATAAACTCCTCCCAATTATCTCCAGTATTGTATTTTTCATCTGAGCCGTTGGTCGCCATTCTGTGGCTTCTGTAATCCCGTAACTCGTCGCCACTGTAAAGTCCTGTCCCTGCAGTACAGATTCACACGAGGCACATACTGAAGTCAAGGTCACCCAGGACCTGCACTTTTATTACACAGCTCTCGAATGCCACACTTGCCTGAGACCTGCCTTTATGTACTTGTCTGGGATAGGTATCCAGTGTTTCCTGCAAGTGCGCCCCTGGTGGTAAGGTAAGCTTGTGGTTAAGGTCATCTCTAGTTACAGTCATGTATAGCATGGTAAGGTACAGTTATATACAGTAGTGTGAGATACATGACACGTTCAGTTCAATCACCACTTGCGTCTCCGTTCTAAGTTATTGATAGGCTAGATTGGGTAATGGTCGTCCCTGTAGCTGAAGCAGGGTTAAGTAGCACTCTCTTTATTACGATGCTGCTCCGATAGCTGCTTTTATATTGCAGCTGGGGTGTTGGGAGAGAGAGCTGACTGAAGCACTCGCCCATATTTACCTTTCTAATGCGTAGCTGGGTTTTCTGTGAGCGCCCTGCAATGTGTACACACGGAATTGCTATGACATGGTCGCCTCTTGTGGGTTCAAGCTCAAGTCTCCAGACTGGAGCAGAATAATCCAGGCTGACACCCCAATGCAGTGCTGAGGGAGTGCTGCGCTGTCGGAGGTGCCGTCTTTCGGATGAGACGTTAATCCGATCTATTCTCGGGTGGACTTAAAAGATCCCCTTGCACTATTTCGAAGAAGAGCAGGGGAGTTATCCTCCGGTGTCCTGGGTCAATATTTATCTCTCAACCAACATTAAAAAAAAAACAGATGACCTGGTCATTATCACTTTGCTGTTTGTGGGAGCTTGCTGTGCGCAAATTGGCTGCTGTGTTTCCTGCATTACAGCAGTGACCACACTTGAAAAAGTACTTCATTTGGCTGTAAAGTGCTTTGGGATGTCCTGAGGTTATGGAAGGTGCAGTCACGTCAGGTAACATTGCTGATAGATTTATTTTGAATAAAAACAGAAAATGCTGCACGTGCTCAGTGGGTCAGTCAGCGTCTGCGGAGGGAGAAACAGAGTTAACGTTTCAGGTCGATGACCCGTCGTCAGAACTGGAAGAAATTAGAGATGTAACAGGTTTTAAGCAAGGGACAGGGCAAGGGAGGGGAGGAAAGAACAAAAGGGAAGGTCTGTGATAGGCTGGAGGGCAGGAGAGATTAAATGACAAAAGGGATGATGGTGCGAGGCGAAAGGAGATGGTAATGGGGGCAAGTAAAGGAACAAAAGGGTGGGACTAGAGGAGGTGTAAATGGGAATGGCAGAATCATCAAAAGCTGCCGTCCGAAAAAATGGGGCCGGGGTTACGATCTGAAATTGTTGAACTCGATGTTGAGTCAATTTCAGATCATTAACCTCTGACCCCTTGTTAAAAGTGACTATCGGCCATTTTCGGAGAGAAGTGGACAGCAGGCATTTTAAATGGAATGCATCGATCTGTACTAACTGAATTGCAGCCGTTTCTCTGATTGGCTCTCCATTATCACATGACCAATTGCTCATTGGTCCCCTTGGAGGATAAACCACACCCTGAAGTTCCTCTGGAATGTGTGAATGGAACCTCCCAGCCCAACTTTGCACATTGTAACATGATCCATTTTGACTTCAGAAGTCAGAAAGAACACATCCCTCCCCCAGCCGAAGTGCCTTACCCCAGCACAAGTGCATCCCTCCCCCAGCAATTCATTTCATCCACTCCAACAATGTCCTTTGTAGGGGGTTGTAAGAATGTGATCTGTCTTCCCTGAGTTCCCTCTCTCCCCTCCGATCCCCCCCCTCCCCTGCCTCTCTCCGCCTCCCCCACAACCCCCCTCTCTCTCTCCCCCTCTCTCTCTCTCCCCCAGTCTCTCTCTCCCGCTCTCTCCACCACCCCCACCTCTGCCGCAGTCTCTCTCTCCCTCTCCCCAGTCGCTCTCTCTCTCCCCCCCAGTCTCTCTCCCCCCGCAGTCTCTCTCTCTCCCTCTCCCCAGTCTCTCTCTTTCCCCCAGTCTCTCTCCCCCCAAGTCTCTCTCTCCCCCCCCAGTCTCTCTCTCTCCCCACCCAGTCTCTCTCTCTCTCCCCCCAGTGTCTCTCTCTCCCCCCCACAGTCTCTCTCTCTCTCTCCCCCCCAGTCTCTCTCTCTCTCTCCAAGTCTCTCTCTCCCCCCCCAGTCTCTCTCTCCCCCCCAGTCTCTCTCTCTCCCCCCAGTCTCTCTCTCTCCCCCAAAGTCTCTCTCTCTCCCCCCCAGTCTCTCTCTCTCCCCACCCAGTCTCTCTCTCTCTCCCCCCAGTGTCTCTCTCTCCCCCCCACAGTCTCTCTCTCTCTCTCCCCCCCAGTCTCTCTCTCTCTCTCCAAGTCTCTCTCTCCCCCCCCCAGTCTCTCTCTCCCCCCCAGTCTCTCTCTCTCCCCCCAGTCTCTCTCTCACCCCCAAAGTCTCTCTCTCTCCCCCCCCAGTCTCTCTCTCTCCCCCCCCAGTCTCTCTCTCTCTCTCCCCCCCCAGTTTCTCTCTCTCCCCCCAAGTCTCTCTCCACACCCCCCGTCCCTCTCTCTCCTCTCTCCCCCCCCAGTCTCTCTCTCCCCCCCCAGTCTCTCTCTCTCTCCCCCCACCAGTCTCTCTCTCTCTCCCCCCCCAGTCTCTCTCTCTCTCCCCCCACCCAGTCTCTCTCTCTCTCCACCCCCAGTCTCTCGCTCTCTCCCCCCCCAGTCTCTCTCTCTCTCCCCCCCCAGTCTCTCTCTCTACCCCCCCCAGTCTCTCTCTCTCCCCCCCCCCCAGTCTCTCTCTCTCTTCCCCCCCCCAGTCTCTCTCTCTCTCCCCCCCCAGTCTCTCTCTCTCTCTCCCCCCCCAGTCTCTCTCTCTTCCCGCCCCCAGTCTCTCTCTCTCCCCCCCCCAGTCTCTCTCTCTCCCCCCCCCCAGTCTCTCTCTCTCCCCCCCTAGTCTCTCTCTCCCCCCCCAGTCTCTCTCTCTTCCCCCCCCCCCAGTCTCTCTCTCTCTCCCCCCCCCCCAGTCTCTCTCTCTCTACCCCCCCAGTCTCTCTCTCTCTCCCCCCCCCAGTCTCTCTCTCTCTCCCCCCCCCCCCAGTCTCTCTCTCTCTCCCCCCCCAGCCTCTCTCTCTCCCCACCCCCCAGTCTCTCTCTCTCTCCCCCCCCCCAGTCTCTCTCTCCCCCACAGTCTCTCTCTCCCCCCCAGTCTCTCTCTCTCCCCCCCCCAGTCTCTCTCTCTCTCTCTCCCCCACCCAGTCTCTCTCTCTCCACCCTAGTCTCTCTCTCTCCACCCCAGTCTCTCTCTCTTCCCCCCAGTCTCTCTCTCTCCCTGCCCCCAGTCTCTCTCTCTCCCCCCCCCAGTCTCTCTCTCTCTCCCCCAGTCTCTCTCTCTCCCCCCCCAGTCTCTCTCTCTCTCACCCCCCCCCCCAGTCTCTCTCCCCCCCCTCCCCAGTCTCTCTCTCTCACTCCCCCCCCCAGTCTCTCTCTCCCCCCCCTCCCCAGTCTCTCTCTCTCCCCCCAGTCTCTCTCTCCCCCCCCAGTGTCTCTCTCTCCCCCCCCAGTCTCTCTCTCCCCCCCACCCCCAGTCTCTCTCCCCCCCCACCCCCAGTCTCTCTCCCCCCCCAGTCTCTCTCTCTCTCACTCCCCCCCCAGTCTCTCTCTCTCCCCCCCTCCCCAGTCTCTCTCTCTCCCCCCCAGTCTCTCTCTCTCCCCTCAGTGTCTCTCTCTCTCCCCCCCCCAGTCTCTCTCTCCCCCCAGTCTCTCTCCCCCCCAGTCTCTCTCCCCCCCCCAGTCTCTCTCCCCCCCCCAGTCTCTCTCCCCCCCCCCAGTCTCTCTCTTCCCCCCCTCCCCAGTCTATCTCTCTTCCCCCCCTCCCCAGTCTATCTCTCTCCCCCCCAGTCTCTCTCTCCCCCCCAGTCTCTCTCTCTCGCCCCCCAGTCTCTCTCTCTACCCCCCCCCAGTCTCTCTCTCTCCCCCCCCAGTCTCTCCCCTCAGTGTCTCTCTCTCTCCCCCCCAGTCTCTCTCTCCCCCCAGTCTCTCTCCCCCCCAGTCTCTCTCCCCCCCCCCCAGTCTCTCTCCCCCCCCCCCCCAGTCTCTCTCTTCCCCCCCTCCCCAGTCTATCTCTCTCCCCCCCAGTCTCTCTCTCTCCCCCCAGTCTCTCTCTCTCCCCCCCCCAGTCTCTCTCTCCCCCCCCCCCAGTCTCTCTCTCCCCCCCCCCCAGTCTCTCTCTCCCCCCAGTCTCTCTCTCCCCCCCCCCCCAGTCTCTCTCCCCCCCCCCCCCCAGTCTCTCTCTCTCTGTTCCACTCCCCTGTCGGCCACCCGTTGCTTCTCTTTCCCCCGCCGCTCTCGGCCGCCTGTGGGCTCTCTTGGGACCAGAAGGATCGGAGGCTCGGCTGCCTGGGCCTCGGAACTGCAGTGGAGGCAACGTTGGTCGACGGATGGAGGGATGGATCGGGAGATACATGTGCAGAAGGGAGACTTAGTACAAATAGTTACTCTGTTTTAAATGAGGCTTGTGGAGTTAAAAGTACCTTGGGGGAGAAATTCGGCTGCTTTGTGCCTCCTGTTAGTGCCTGGAGGGGGCGGTAACTGGGCACTAAGGGTTTACCGACCGGGCGCGGCGAAATCGGTGATACCCGCAAACTTCCCTGTCGGTTTAGGGCTGACGCTAGCACTTACCGCCTGGCTCTCTCTCGCGCCTCGTAGATCGTGACATCATCGAGTGCGCAGCGCCCAGTTACCGCCCCGGATGCGAAATTGCCCCCCCGGCCCCCTGCTGTATCGCCGGGCATCAACAACGGCAGGAAGAGGCATCGTTATCACCTCGGCCTGCCGCTTGGGGGTGCGCTAATTAAAGGGAATGGTTTTCAGGTAGGCCAAACGTTATTCTTTGCGCCAGTCTGGTGCCTACTCAAAGTTCTCGATGTTTCATTGCAGCGCGAAGTCCGAGCCCTCCGCTCTCTGAGAGTGTTTGGGGCAGTAATGGCAGTCGAGCAGGGCGCCTGGCCACACAGAACTGACGCGATGTCGGTTGTGCAGCATCATTGGGCCTTCCCTTTAAGCGAGGGAAGCAGCCTCTAATACCGACAGCATTGCGCTCCACATTGCTCAGCGCTCTGCTACCACCCCGCTCTCGCACTTTAGCGCCCCGAGAGAAGTGGTTAGCACTTGATTTAGCGTTCCACTTCCCTCTTGGAGCACGAAAGCTGAATTTTCCGAGACCAAACAATTATTATCGCCTGGCAATATTTTTCGGAGATTTCAAAAGTTATTGCCCCAAATGGGGCGCAGCGCGTTACTTAGGCCAGAGAGTGCATTTTGCACTCGTTCCCTCCCCCCCCCCCCCTCTCCCCCCCCTCTCCCCCCTCCGCCAGTCATGTCATGAGGCTGCATCATGACGTTACTACAAAGACAGGTTTATTTTGACTGCATTGAGAACTGTGCCACGGGAGTTGACGGCCTAAGATCGTAGCTCATTCCATCAGGAGGGCTGGGGGGGGCGGGGGGAGGAATGAGGTTTTCAAACGCTGTGGCCTGTGGGCTGATCCAGGCTAAGCCAGGCAGAGTGACGTCCGACTTAAAAGGTCTGCAGCAGCTCCTGGCTTGACAGCAGTGCGTGCTTTATCTACAGGGAAGTTAGAAGCCAAAATAAACATGATCAAATATTAATTGTCCACACAAGCAACGCAGCGGCAGCTTTATACTGCAAAAGTGTTCAAATTGCTGCAGCTCACCAACAGGAATTAAAATGATTCCTTTCCCTGGTACCCGCTGTGAGCATAAGCCAGTAACGATTGAGTTGTGCTCGGTTCCTTTAAATTAACATAATGCTCTCACAAGACGTGTTAATCGTACAAATATTTCCAATCATAGTACAGTACACCACAGAAGTAGGCTATTCGAAGAACAATCCAGTTAGTACCACTCTCCCCATATCCCTGCAATTATTTCCCTCTCAAGTATTTATCCAATTTCTGCTTGAAGGTTACTATTGAATCTGTATCCAACGCCCTATCAGGCAGAGCATTCCAAATCCTAACCACTCGCTGCGTAAAAATGTTTTTCCTCATGTTGCCTCTGCCTCTTTTGCCGTTCACCTTCAATCTGAGCCCCCTGGTTATCGGCCCTTCAACTGTCGGAAACCGTTTCTCTTTATTTACTCTGTCTAAACCCTTCATGATTTAAAACTTCAGTCTGCAGCCACTTCTGTTTCCAGGCTACATGGTTATTGATAGACAGCAATAAACATTGACGAGCTGTACTGCTGGTGCAGGAGGAGCCTGTTTGTTTTAGTGAAAAACACAAGAAAGGAACGGGAAAGCAGTTGTATTTCACAAACACAGGATGTCCCAAAGCACTTTGCAGCCAAAAAAGCAGGAAACTATAGACCAGTTAGCCTAACATCTGTCATTGGGAAAATGCTGGAGTCCATTATTAAGGAAGCAGTAGCGGGACATTTGGAAAAGCATGATTCAATCAAGCAGAGTCAGCATGGTTTTATGAAAGGGAAATCACGTTTGACAAATTTGCTGGAGTTCTTTGAGGATGTAATAAGCAGGGTGGATAAGGGGGAATCAGTGGATGTGGTGTATTTGGATTTCCAGAAGGCATTCGATAAGGTGCCACATAAAAGGTTACTGCACAAGATAAAAGCTCACGGGATTGGGAGTAATATGGATAGAGGATTGACTAACGAACAGAAAACAGAGAGTCGGGATAAATGGGTCATTTTCCGGTTGGCAAACAGTAACTAATGGGATGCGCAGGGATCGGTGCTGGGGCCTCAACTATTTACAATTTATATTAATGACTTGCATTAAGGGACCGAGTGTAATGTAGCCAAGTTTGCTGATGATACAAAGATGGGTGGGAAAGCAAATTGTGAGGAGGACACAAAAAATCTGCAAAGGGATATAGGCAGGCTAAGTGAGTGGGCAAAAATTTGGCAGATGGAGTATAATATGGGAAAATGTGAGGTTATCCACTTTGGCAGAAATAATAGAAAAGCAAATTATAATTTAAATGAAGAAAAATTGCCAAGTGTTGCAGTACAGAGGGGGTCTTTGAGCATGAAACACAAAAAGTTAGTATGCAGGTACAGCAAGTAATCAGGAAGGCAAATGGAATGTTGGCCTTTATTGCAAGGGGGATAGAATATAAAAGCAGAGAAGTCCTGCTACAACTGTACAGGGTATTGGGTGAGGCCACACCTGGAGTACTACGTACTGTTTTGGTCTCCGTATTTAAGGAAGGATATACTTGCATTGGAGGCTGTTCAGAGAAGGTTCACCAGATTGGTTCCGGAGATGAGGGGGTTGACTTATGAAGATAGGTCGAGTAGGTTGGGCCTATACTCATTGGAGTTCAGAGGAATGAGAGGTAATCTTATTGAAACCTATAAGATAATTAAGGGGCTCGACAAGATGGATGCAGAGAGGATATTTCCACTCATAGGGGAAACTAAAACTAGGGGACAGTCTTAGAATAAGGGGCCACCCATTTAAAACTGAGATGACGAGAAATTTCTTCTCTCAGAGGGTTGTAAATCTATGGAATTCTCTGCCCCAGAGAGCTGCGGAGGCTGGGTCATTGAATATATTTAAGGCGGAGATAGACAGATTTTTGAGCGATAAGGGAATAAAGGGTTATGGGGAGTAGGCAGGGAAGTGGAGCTGAGTCCATGATCAGATCGGCCATGATCTTATTAAATGACAGAGCAGGCTCGAGGGGCCGTATGGCTGACTCCTGCTCCTATTTCTTATGTTTCTTATGTTTCTAAATACTTTTGAAGTGTTGTCACTGTTGTAATGTGGGGAATCGCGTGCCCACAAACAGTAATAAGATAAATGACCTTATAACCTGTTTTGATGGTGTAGACTGAGAGATCACTATTGCCCAAAACGCCACGGGAACATCAACACAAGAGTAAAACACTGCGAATGCTGGAATCTGAAATCAAAACATTAAATTCTGGCAATCTCAACGGGACAGGCAGCATCTGTGGAGCATCTGCCATTCACACCCTATCTAGATTAATCCTTTTCTAACTCTTGGCATTACCATCTCAAGTCAGTCCATCATCCCTTTTGTCTCTCTATTCTCTCCTGTCTTCCACCCTATCACAGACCTTCTCTTTTATTCTTTCCTCCCCTCCCCCTTTCAGAGTTCCTTCAGAATCTGTTCATGTCGAACATTTGCCAGTTCTGACGAAGGGTCATCGACCTGAAACGTTAACTCTATTTCTCTCTACAGATGTTGCCTGACCTGCTGAGATTTCCAGCATCCTCTGTTTTTATACCGGGAGAATATCCTTGCTCTTTTTCGAATAGGGCTGCGGGATCTTTTATGTCCACCCAAATAGGCAAACAGAGGCTTGGTTTAACGGCTCACCGAAAGAGAGCATGTCCAAAACTGGAGCACTTCCTCAGAACTACATAAGAACATAAGAAATAGGAGCAGGAGTCGGCCATTCGGCCCCTTGAGCCTGCTCTGTCATTCAATAGGATCATGGCTCAACTCCACTTTCCCGCCCGATCCCCATATCCCTTGATTCCCCTAGAGTCCAAAAATCTACCGATTTCAACGACTGAGCATCCACAGACCTCTGGGGTAGAGAATTTCAAAGATTCACAACCCTCTGAATGGTGTGAACAGGTGTGGACAGGTGTGAGCAGGTGTGGACAGGTATGGACAGGTATGGACAGGTGTGGGCAGGTGTAAACAGGTGCAAACAGGTGCGGACAGGTGTGGACAGGTGTGAACAGGTGTGGACAGGTGTAAACAGGTGCGGACAGGTGTGGACAGTTGTGAGCAAGTGTGAACAGGTGTGGACAGGTGTAAACAGGTGCAAACAGATGCGGACAGGTGTGGACAGGTGTGAGCAGGTGTGGACAGGTGTGAACAGGTGTGAACAGGTGTGAACAGGTGTGAGGCTTGCAGCAAGTGTAGGGGTTACCAACTCTCCAGAATTGGCCTGGAGTCTCCAGGAATAGAAGATTGATCTCCAGGTCACTGCTGCGGGCTACACCCGGGAGAAAAAGCAGAGGGGCAATGGGTTGGGAAATGCGTCCGGGAGCGTACCACCCACGCATGTATCCGAACCGCAAGAAGACTCCATACTTACCTGTTGTCTCCGGGGCTTCAGACCCTTGCGGTGCTGGGCCTGTACCATGAGCCTGTGTAAAGGCCCAAACATCCCAGGGGTGCAGGCGGTTCGCAAGCGTCCCTGGGATCACATGGGCTGGCCCAACCAATGACAAAGGGGGATTCCTATTATGCTTAAGGGGATTCCATTTACATACGGAATCCCCATAAACATAATAGGAATCACCGAATAAATACAATTTCACAGCACTGAAACAAAAATAAATGATCACAGGTTCAAAATGAATTAAAATACCATTTAATTAAACATTTAAAATAAAAATGTAATTAAAAAATAATATAAACATTTTTAACCAGGATAAAATTGACCTAAACCAATTTTAAATGTAAGTGAATGTTTAAATCTTTAAAAAAACAATGTTTCAAACATTTATTTAAATCCTTATGCTGGTAAAAGATGGCCTTATGCCTTGCTGCTTTTACCAGGCGTAAGGGTTTGGTGGGACTTTGCTGGGCAGTGGCTGAGCAAATAGCCCAACCCTGCACCAGCGACAGTGAATTTCCAGTGGATGCGGGAGATCTGTCAAGGAGAAACTTGACAGATCGCAAGTTCCAGGTTTTCGCGTAAGCGCAGCGCGTGCAGAAACCCGAAACGCGGGGGGGCATTTATGACGGCATGCGTACACTGTCAATAAAAACACTGCCTATTTTCAAAATTCTCTGTGAAAACTGTTGCTTACTAATGATAAAAATATCAGACACGGGATTTTTCGTTATTCACAGGATGTGGGCATCGCTGACAAGGCCGGCATTTATTGCCCATCCCTTATCGCCCTGGAGAAGGTGGTAGTGAGCCGCCATCTTGAACCGCTGCCGTCTGTGAGATGTTTTCCTCGCGGTTTGATACAATCGAGAGGCTCGCTGGGCCATTTCATAGCGCAGTCCAGAGTCAACCACATTGCTGTGGGTCTGGAGTCACAAAAAGGCCAGACCGGGTAAGAAAGATGGGGCTAGATTTTCCACTTTTTTTGCATGCTTAACGCCCACTTAACGCCCATTTTACCGCTGAAATGACGTATAACGTCCATATATCGCCCATTTAGCCACAAAATTGATACTGACGGGCATTTTTAGGAAACTTATCGCCGAGCGTTACTTTCCCCATGTGCTTAATGCCAGGAATAAATAATACCGCCCGCCCACTTTTTTGGGGTGGAATCATCAGAATGGGCAAAACCAACGCCCATAATATCGCCCAGCGTTACCTTCCGCACAGAATTAACGCCGAGATTCAATAATACCAACCACCCATTTTTTGTTGTTGTGAAGACCACATTTGGCGAGACTAACGCCCAGGAGATCGCCCAGCGTCACTTTCACCACCTTGCACACACATCGCCCGCAATATCGCCCATCCAAAAAACCGCCCAGAACAAGGGGAACTAACCGGAACTAATCACAGCGTTATGGACGCCATGTTCTACATCACATGTCACATCCTTTAAAAGGCTGCTGTGCTTCAACCTCGGGGGAGTTCGGATGTCCTCTGCAGGTCGTTGGAGGTAATGTGAACATCTCTACAAACATCTTGACTATACTGTGACCAATTGGAATTTAATAGGTGTCTTCACTGGGACATTCATTGTTTGTGACCAATCGGTGGAAAATAGAGAGCTATTGCAATGGGGCCTGTCCTTTCTCACCCTCTCTTGATGAACAAATACATGCTTCAGACTCGAGATGGGCGAAGGTACGCCCCATAGCATCATGTGCCCAATGTAAGACGTGCCAGACTGATGAGGAGGACCAGACGTTACATCCCTGCAAGCACAGGGAGAAGCAGTCTGGTCTTCCTCATCAGTCTGTCACGTCTTACATTGGGCACATAACGCAGTGGAGCGTACCTTTGGCGATCTCGAGTCTGCTGCATGCAATTGGTCACCAAGAGAGGGTGAGAAAGGACAGGTCCCATTGCAGTAGCTCTCTGTTTTCCACCGATTGGTCACAAACAAGGAATGTCCCGACGAAGACACCTTTTCAATTCCAATCGGTCACAGTATAGTCAAGATGTTTGTAGAGATGTTCGCATCAACTCCAACGACCTGCAGAGGACATCCGATCTCCGCCGAGGTTGAAGCACAGCAGCCTTTTAA
This sequence comes from Pristiophorus japonicus, assembly GCF_044704955.1. Classification (NCBI taxonomy): domain Eukaryota; kingdom Metazoa; phylum Chordata; class Chondrichthyes; family Pristiophoridae; genus Pristiophorus; species Pristiophorus japonicus. Next base: position 196,696,844 of record NC_091988.1, read on the forward strand.
AGGATGTGACATGTGATGTAGATCATGGTGTCCATAACGCTGTGATTAGTTCCGGTTAGTTCCACTTTTTCTGGGCGTTTTTTTGGCCGAGCGATATTGTGGGCGATGTGTGTGCGCGAGGTGGTGAAAGTGACGCTGGGCGATCTCATTGCCGCTAGTTTTGGTAAATATGCTCTTTACGTGGGCGGGCGTTATTATTGAATCTCGGCATTAAATCAGTGTGGAAAGTAACGCTGGGCGATATTATGGGCATTGATTTCTCCCATTCTGATGATTCCGCCCCAAAAAGTGGGCGGGCGGTAATATTTTTTCACATGGGGAAAGTAGCGCTCGGCGATAAATTTCTGAAAAATGCCCATCAGTTTCCATTTTGTGGCTAAATGGGTGATATATGGGCATTATACGTCATTTCAGCTGTAAAAATGGGGGTTAAGTGGGCGTTAAGCATGCAAAAAAAAGTGGAGGTTCTAGCCGCATGGTCATCATTACTGATACAGGTTGAACCTCCCTTATCCAGAACTCCCTTACCCAGAACCACCCCTCGTCCGGAACCATTCCCAGCCACCGGGTGGCGCATGCACAGAACTCCGAACTCCGACATGAACAAATTGAAGTCCTTCCTCGCTGCCGACTCCTGCAATCGCTGGCCTGACCCCGCGATCCACCACCCCCACAACCTCCCCCCCCCCCTCCACCACCATGATCTCTTTGCCGTACTCCCAGCCCCAAGCCAGCCAGCCCCGATATTCCCTTGCTTAGTACCTCTACCAACCAATTTAATGTGACCACCCCTCGTCCGGAAAAATCCCTTATCCAGAACAGGCTAGGTCCCAAGGGTTCGGGATAAGGAAGATTCAACCAGTATAGTCTTATTTTTTATTCCAAATGTATTTAATTATCTGAATTTAAGTTCCACAGCTGCGTGGCAGGATTATGAATTCATATTCCTTGATCATTAGTACAGGCCTCTGGATCACTAGACCAGTAACATAACCACTATGCTACCTGTAATGTATGCACCTGTGAGTATGCTCACAGATTTGTAAAGCTGTTGACCCCAATGGAGTGCACTCTATGCGGGAGTCCTCCCACTGTTTATTGGGAACTTGGCCAGGAGGGTGGTGCACGGAGCAGTCCCGTGCAATAAGACTTTAAGTCGGTTCACGGGCTCCCATGCCGCCTGCAATTTCTGCGGTCTGGAAGAGTCCGTGTTCCATGTTTTTGTGGAATGTGCGAGGTTGCAGCCCCCCTTCCAATACTTGAAGCGGCTGCTCCTCTAATTCTGGTTGCACTTCAGTCCCACACTCCTGATCTTTGGGCACCCGGTGCGGAGGGGAGTGGGCAGGTCAGAAGGCCTCCTCGTAGAACTGCTCCTGGGCCTGGCCAAGGGGGCCATCAGCCGGTCCAGGCAGCAGGCGGTCGAGGGGGTCGTTCAGCCCGACTGCCTGCCTCTCTTCCGCGGTTACATCCGAGCCAGGGTGTCCCTGGAGATGGAGCACGCAGTGTCCACCGGTACGCTCGCGGCCTTCCGCAAGAGGTGGGCGCCGGAGGGACTGGAGTGCATCATCACCCTCGGCAACCAAATTTTAATTTGATTTATGTTTCTGGTTAAAAGTTCATTGGTTTAATTGTCGGTTTTAGTGCCCCCTGTTAATCAGGGTGCACTTGATTTATGGTTTTACACAAAATAGTTGTAGAGCTGTTGCAATGTGAGTGGCTTAGCCAGTCACGTGATGTTCACAAGACTCAATAAAACCCCAGCCAGTTGGGTTCGGGGGATTCACGATGAGGCAGGTGGTTGTGAGCCTGGTGGATGAACTGATAATGTGTAGTGTGATTGTTAATAATCCAATTAGTTCTTAATAGCGATGTGTTGCTGTGAATTCGTAAGCAAAGAACCAATGAAGCAAATACATTACACTACCATTCCCATGTGTCTGGTTGACCTATAGTCAAGAATCATCCGTTCGGGTGATGAAGAGTCTATTCTTTTTCCGATTGGCTGTGGAAGGCAGGGCACCGTGAGGATGGACATGTCGGGCGACCAATGGTGGGAGTGTGGGGGCGGGGCGATCGGAGGTGTTATGTATGTAATAACTCGATAGACTGCATACTGTAAACTAACACAGGTACAAACCTGGCTCTGCTCTATTAGGGCCCAAAGTGATTACATTACATTACAAGCTGGCTTGCCTATTATACCTGGGCTGTACACACGTGCGTACAGCCCAATGACTTCCGACATTTGCGCCACCTGGTGGCTAGCAACCCCAAGCACAGATACATGACAATATACCCCTTTAAGATATTAGTAACAGTCTTTTTACAAATTGAGATGCTCCGGGGCTTTCTGCTCCCAAGTTGATCGTCTCAGTTCAATTCCAACCTTGGGTGAGCGTTCTGAGTCTACTATGACTGGGGGCTGGGTATTGATCCTGTTTTGAAACTTGGTTGATCGTAACCTTGTACTCTCCACAAATCCTGACAGTGCCAGCATTCTCCAACACAGGAACAATGGGGCTGGCCCATTCGTTAAATTTGACCGATGATATGATCCCTTCACGTTGGAGTCTGTCCAGTTCGATTTCGACCTTCTCCCTCATCATGTACGGAACCGCCCGAGCTTTATGGTGGACGGGTCTTGCATCTGAGTCCACGTGGATCTGCACCTTGGCTCCCGTGAACTTGCGGATACCCGGTTCAAACAGCGAGGGGAACTTGCTCAGCACTTGAGCACAGCGGAGTATCATCCTCTGACGACAACGCTTTGATATCGTTCCAATTCCATTTGAATTTTTCTAGCCAATTCCTGCCGAACAGCATTGGACCAACCCATAATGGTAAATCACGAACCGCACCATCATATAAAACCTTGACTGCTGCACTGCCAATGAACGTTATGAGTTCTTTAGCGTACGTACGCAACTTGGCATTGACTGGACTCAGCTTAGGCCTCACAGTCTTAGTATTCCACAACTTGTCAAATGTTCTCTGCCTCATTATTGATTGACTCGCACCCGTGTCCAATTCCATCGGTACCGGTACACTGTTAAGTTTCACATTAATCATTATCGGTTGGCTCTTTGTTAGGAATGAATATAGTCCATACACTTCCTCCTCTAGTATCTCGGATTGCATATCTGGATCCGCGCTATACTGGTCATCATTCTCCAGATGGTGTGTCGCAGCACGCTTGCTCAGTTGCGGACACATGCGCTGGAGATGCCCCCGTCTCAAATAGCCTTTACAAATGTACTGATTAAACCGACACTGATGAGGCCGATGATTGCCCCAACAACGCCAACACGGTGAAATCGGAGTCATTCCCGTTGGCGGACTTTGAGCAGCCACAGGTTTTGCATACACAGTCGAGTAGGCCCTGCCATATGCAGCTCTGCTAAACAATACAATCTTGTTTACAGTACTTGCAAAATTCAGATTTTTCGATGATATCTGCTTTAAGTTTTTGTCCGTCATCATGCCTGCCTGGGCAATCGTGATGGCCTTGCTCAAGTCCAGCTTTTCTGCTGCCAGTAGCTAATGCAGGATCACCTTGTGGTTGAAGCCGATTACAAAGAAGTCCTGCAGCATGTCTCCCAACTCGTTTTCGAACTTACACGGTCTAGCTAGACGTCTTAGGTCAGCAACGAATTCCGACACATCCTGGCCCTCAGAACGAACGTGCTTGTAGAATCGATATCGTGAGATGATGATGCCTTCTTCTGGTTTGAGATGGTCACGTACCAGAGCACACAATTCCTCATAATCTTTGCCCATTGGACTTGCAGGCGAGAGAAGATTCTTTATGAGTCCATAAATGTTCAGACCGCAAACCGCGAGGAAGACTGCCCTGCGCCTAACTGCGTCAGTGGCTTTCTCCATTTTGTTTGCCACGAATTACTGGTCCAGGCGAGCTACAAAATCTGCCCAGTCCTCTCCCTCCACGAATCTCTCCAGAATTCCAATTGTGCTCATTTTTGCATGCGAAGGTTCTTAAGTTACCTTGTCGCCAAATGTTATGTATGTAATAACTCGATAGACTAAATACTGTAAACTAACACAGGTACAAACCTGGCTCTGCTCTATTAGGGCCCAAAGTGATTACCCTACAAGCTGGCTTGCCTTTTAGACCTGGGCTGCACACACATGCGTACAGCCCAATGACCTCCTACAGTGGCGCCATCTGGTGGCTAGTAACCCCAAGCATACATACATGACAGGAGGCAGATGGTCATGTGATGTCACCTCCAGGAACATGTCCAACTAGAGTTGGCAACACTCAGCATGCCTGTAGCAGTGGGCAAAATCTCTCGCCAGACACTTTACAAAGTTTATAATCCAAGTCAGGTGCAAAGAGGTGATGAATTACACAGTGCTATCATCGAAATCCTGCCTGCAGTTGCTTCTCCATGTGGGGGAGTTGCCTGCAGGAAAAGAGACTTTAAAACAGATTAAAAAATCCTCACATCTAATGACTAGTCAGGTCTGCGGTGTTGGCTCATCTTTGCTGACCTCATCTTCTGAAGCATCAGCGCCGGTTTAATACTAATATAAGTGATGATTACACTTTATCACACTCTGCAGAGAGTGGGTGGGAGTTCGCACTGGGAGGCAATTTCTGGTGGCTTCTAAGTAGCACATTGTTTTGATTTCTGTATCATTAGGAACCGGGACTTGTGGACTTTTTGTGAAGTTCACTCTTTAGCGGACTCAATGTCATTGGCAACCTTCAAAATAGATGCAGCTTCTCCCCACCTGGCCCCAAAGGATGGCCCGCCAAAAGGCTCAGCTGGTAAGGACATAGCCCACCACGGTACATTGGCTCCCGGTCCGGCAACGCCTCCACTTGAAAATTCTCATCCTCGTATTAAATCCCTCTCTGGCCTCGCCCCTCCCCATCTCTGTAACCTCCTTGCAACCCTCCAAAATCTCCACACTCCTCCAATTCTGGCCTCTTGCGCATTCACGATTTTAATCGCTCCACCATCGGTGGCCGTGCTTTCAGCTGCCTGGACCCTAAGCTCGGAAATTCCCTCCCTAAACCTCTCTGCCTCTCTCCCTTTCTTTCCTCCCTGAAACTGCTCCTTAAAACCTACCTCTTTGACCAAGCTTTTGATTGCCTGGCCTAATAATTATGTGGCTTGGTGTCAAATTCGGTTTGATAACAGTCCTGTTTATAACGCCTTGGGACGTTTAATGAGGTTAAAGGCTCTCTATAAATGCAAGTTGTTGTATAGGTGTTATCTGGATGGGGGCGAGTCTGGCAAGGACCTCATTTATTGCCCATCCTTAGTTGCCTGAGGAAGTTCTGATGAGCCTCATCCTTCAACTGCTGTTAAGTAGGAAATATTAGGACTTCGGACAAGTGAAAATGAAGGAACACTGATGCGTGTCCAAATCAGAATGGTACATGACATCAAGGAGTCAGCTGTGGCTCAGTGGTTAGCACCCTTGCCTTTGAGTCACAAGATTGTGAGTTCAAGTCCCACTCCAGAGACAAAAATCTAGACTGGGAGTGTTGTACTGTCGGAGGTGCCGTCTTTTGGATGAGACGTTAAACCGAGGCCCCCTCTACTCTCTCAGGTGGATGTAAAAGATCCCATGGCATTATTTTGAAGAAGAGCAGGGGAGTTATCCTTGGTGTCCGGGGGCCAATATTTATCCCTCAATCAACATCACTAAAAAACAGATCATCTGGTCATTATCACATTGGTGTTTAAGTGTCCCGAGCTGATAGACTCACTTGGAAAATAAACTTTGCGCTCCTTAATTGATCCCATAACAATGAACCTGAAATGCAAGCAGACTCCACATTATCTGAAACAGTAGTTCAGCGCAAGGCCAGCCCACGCTTTACAACCAGGATGAATCCCTCGATGATTCCAGATGATTTGATTCACACCATTTTCAGTCGGAGATCATGGGTCAGGTCTGACTCACCTCTGAGTCAGTCCCTTTATCACCACATCGCTTAGCAACCTTGTCGTGCTAAGCCAAATATAGCACAGATGTAAAAGCCTTTTTTCCTCTCTCTCACCTCTTTGGGACCAGTTTTCAGTTTCATCGGCTACACTACTCTGTTTTAAAAAAAATATAGGAAATGATAAATAAAGTAACATGCAGACGCCGGTGACATTTACGAGCAGGGATTCGATAACAGCAGCCAATGATCTGATATCAAGCCGAAAACAATTGCATTCTTGACGGGCTCATAATGTGAGCAGGAATGACAGAGTGCAGCAGGAAGCAGCAATAATGGTTATATAATGCAGCTGAGACAATGACACACTGTGCTTTATGATTACAAAACTTCAGGAACAAAATTGGAACAACAGTTTTCGAAAATCCGCACGATTATATTTCACCGACGAAATGTCGGGATCCCGGCAGAAGTAAGGTTGCCTTTTCCCAAAGTGCTGTCACACTTTGCGCCTGTGGCCAAGAGGTTGGGCAACACCGAATTTTGTGCTTTCAGCTCAGCCTTTGCTTCCCCCCTCCCCGCCCCCCCTGCCGTCCATTTGAATAGGGCACAAGCATAGGAAAAGCTTGCCCAGAGAGAGTGGCCTTCTGCACTCTAGGCCGGTTGATTGTTAAATCCGGAGCGGCAGTAGCATTTAAAGAGCTGCCGCTCGCCTTAATACGGGGACGTTGTGCACATGCCTCTGCTACGTTCCCACCATAACGTCCCCAGTTTTTAGCGAGCGGCAGCCCTTTAAAAGCTACCCATTCTGGAGCCCATCTGATTTTCACTTCAGTCATTTAAATGGAACCAAAATTGGGCGGGTTTTATAAAGGGGCGGACCATCCACTCCGCTAGACGGGGAAGAGAAAAATCTACCTCATGGTGAGCAGAGGAATCTCCTAAACACCTCCCCCTTACCTTTGATCTAACTTCACACATGCTCAGTGAGACATCTTGGGGCTGAAATTGATGGCCTTACCGCCTACTGCTGTCGACATTCCACTGGTCGACCTGCCCAGTGCCATTTTCGTCGTGGTCTGGAGCGGGCAGGAGAGGAGGGCCGCCGGGAAGCGCCCGTTGATGTCAGCGGACAGCCGATGCACGTAAGGAGATTCCCGCCGAGATGCGATATTCATGCAGGCGGGAGTTGGCGGGACTCAGCGGCAGAACAGGGGTGGCCCGCTGGCTGGAGGCTGGTCTGTCCCCGACGGTAAGTAGGAAGATGCGGAAAAAAAGGATAGTGATTTATTTCTTTACAGGGACTTACCTGGATGGGCTACCCTGAAGGTCTTCAGATGTTTTTTTTTGGTTGATGATTTTTTTTTCAGGTCTTCGATCCTCCGTGGGCCCGACTCCATCCTCGGAGGCACTTGGGCGGCAAGTGCCTCTGCCGCCGAGATTGGGAGCTCCCGCCGGCTGCCGCCCAGATTGGCAGCGTACGTTGTCCATTTGTTGCCCGCCGACCTTCGAGGGACCTTCTTCATGAATCTCCCGCCCAGAGAACCACCAGGGACCTCGGCGGCCATTGGCGACACTTTATTATTTGACGCTTGACCAGGCATAGACACAATGTGATGAGATGATCCGCAAGTGACACTGACCAGAGATGTCTATTTATGGGGGGAGATTTTATCTGCAACCAATCGTAAGGTTGTCTTTTTATAAACGGGTTTACAATTTCATTACAAGAGGAAATCTTTATCCATGGTGAGATAGTTGGCTACCGTTGTTGGCCTCAGCTGGAGTATTGTGTCCAATTCTGGGCACGGCACTTTAGGAAGGAGGTCAAGGCCTTGGAGAGGGTGCAGAGGAGATTGACTAGAATTTTACCAGGGATGAGGGCCTGCAGTTGTGTCGAGAGACTGGAGAAGCTGGGATTGTTCTCCTTCGAGCAGAGAAGGTGAAGGGGAGTTTTAATAGAGGTGGTCAAAATAATGAGAGGATTTGATAGAGTAAATGAGGAGAAACGCTTTCCACTGGTGGGTGGGTCAGTAACCAGAGGGCACAGATTTAAGATAATTGGCAAATGAACCAGGGGGGAGACAAGGAGAATTTTTTTATCCAGCAAGTTGTGATCTGGAATGCACTGCCTGAAAGGCCGGTGGAAGCAGATTCAATCTTAACTTGCAAGAGTGAATTGGATAAAAACTTGAAAAAAAAAATGTTGGGCTATGGGGAAAGAGCAGGGGGAGTGGGATTAATTGGATAGCACTACCACAGGCACAATGGGCCGAATGGCCTCCTTCTGAGCTGTGAGATTCTAGAATTCTAAATATCTGGCAAGGTGCATGACAAACTAACTCAACAATGGCACTGAAGAAAGATAAATAGTTGGCACTTGAGAGGAATATCATCATCATAGGCAGTCCCTCGAAATCGAGGAAGGCTTGCTTCCACTCAAAGTGAGTTCTCAGGTGACTGTACAGTCCAATACGGGAATTGCAGTCTCTGTCACAGGTGGGGCAGACAGTCGTTGAGGGAAAGGGTGGGTGGGGAGTCTGGTTTGCCGCTCGCTCCTTCTGCTGCCTGCGCTTGATTTTTGCATGCTCTCGGCGACGAGACTTGAGGTGCTCAGCGCCCTCCCGGATGCACTTCCTCCACTTCGGGCGGCCTTGGGCCAGGGACTCCCAGGTGTCGGTGGGGATGTTGCACTTTATCAGGGAGGCTTTGAGGGTGTCCTTGAAACGGTTCCTCTGCCCACCTGGGGCTCGCTTGTCACGCAGGAGTTCTGAGTAGAACGCTTGCTTTGGGAGTCTTGTGTCAGGCATGCGAACAATATTCCAGAGGAATATATACAGATATAGACAGGAATATTGTCCGTGCATTGAGGCAATGAATTCACTACATGTACATTAACGTACTATAATTTTGTACATCAACACGACTGAATCTTGCAAATTTATGTCCGTGGGTCAAATTTCCTCTCTGACTGAGCCGTTTCAGCACATGCTAATATTCGGTTAGTGAGTTCATTGGCTCAGAGCTTGTTAAGCACCAATTAAAGGTGAACATGCAAATGTTCTCATGCGTGCCTTCCAGCCTACCTTGCGTTGATGAGGCCGATTACAGAGGAGGCAGTGGGCAGTGGGGAGCCAGCGCAGAGACGAGCAAGAGGTGTCGGGTTGGACTTTGATGTAACCGCTTCCGCTGGGCGGGAGTTGAGGTGCCTCAGCACCATTCCGGCAGCAAGCTGCCTGGGTGGTGGAAGGGGTGGCATTTGGGGCAGCTTGTGGACTGGAGGCGGTGGTGGTGATGGGGGTGCGGGGTGCTGGAAATCCGCCGGCTCCACCTCGGAGCCCAGCTCGGGGTCGGCAACCCTCCAGGATTTGCCCTGGAGTCTGCACGAGCTGCGAGCATCGCGAGGCCCCAACAGCCCTCTCGGGTGGATGTTACACATCTCACGGCAAGAGCGGTGTGCGGGGGGCGGTGGGGCGGCCGCAGTCCTACCCGGTGTCATTTATCCCTCAAGCATCATCACTAAAACAGATTATCTGGTGATTGTCACATTCAGGTTTGTGGGAGCTTGCTGTGAGCAAATTGGCTGCCGTGTTTCCCACTTTACAAAGTGACTACACTCCACTACACCCTATTTCTTGTGTTCTTATGTTCAAAAAGTACTTCATTGGCTGTAGAGCGCTTTGGGATGTCCTGAGGTCGTGAAAGGTAAGGCGCTATATAAATGCAAGTCTTTCTTTCTAAGTGGTAGGGGAAATGAGATGGCTGGCTGGTGCAAACTGGTCCAAATGGGCCGAGAGTTATATTGGTTCATGTTCATTACATTACGTATAAATATAATAACAAATTACTACAGTGGACTGAAACTATAATAGATTAATATAATATATTATATATTAACATATATTTAATATATTATATAATAACACAGTTAAATAATAACACAGATAAATAGTAAAGATCTTGTCTCTGCAAAAATAGGGATGTACATGTTAGGCCAATAAACAATATTTTCCTCGGTCTTGTTTTTCCTCTCATTGTCTATTCTATTTGGGAGGCCTTATATTTTTTTCCTACATTTATTTGGTGGGCCTATGTTCTTTGGTGGGCCTGGGCTGCAGCCCCATTGCCCCATGGTTATTCCGCCCCGTGGTTAATGGTTAATCCGCTCCATGGTTAATGGTTAATCTGCCCCATGGTTAATCCGCCCCGTGGTTAATGGTTAATCCGCCCCGTGGTTAATAGTTAATCTGCCCCATGGTTAATCCGCCCCGTGGTTAATCCGCCCCGTGGTTAATGGTTAATCCGCTCTGTGGTTAATGCTTAATCTGCCCCATGGTTAAAGGTTAATCCGCCCCATGGTTAATGGTTAATCCGCCCCGTGGTTAATGGTTAATCCGCCCCGTGGTTAATCCATCCCATGGTTAATGGTTAATCTGCCCCATGGTTAATGGTTATTCCGCCCCATAGTTAATGGTTAATCTGCCCCTTGGTTAATGGTTAATCCACCCCATGGTTAATGGTTAATCCGCCCGTGGTTAATGGTTAATCCGCCCCATGGTTAATGGTTAATCCACCCTGTTGTTAATGGTTAATCCGCCCCGTGGTTAATGCTTAATCTGCCCCATGGTTAATGGTTAATCCGCTCCATGGTTAATGGTTAATTCGCCCCATGGTTAATGGTTAATCCGCCCCGTGGTTAATGGTTAATCCGCCCCGTGGTTAATCCATCCCATGGTTAATGGTTAATCTGCCCCATGGTTAATGGTTATTCCGCCCCATAGTTAATGGTTAATCTGCCCCTTGGTTAATGGTTAATCCACCCCATGGTTAATGGTTAATCCGCCCGTGGTTAATGGTTAATCCGCCCCATGGTTAATGGTTAATCCACCCTGTTGTTAATGGTTAATCCGCCCCGTGGTTAATGCTTAATCTGCCCCATGGTTAATGGTTAATCCGCTCCATGGTTAATGGTTAATTCGCCCCATGGTTAATGGTTAATCCGCCCCATGGTTAATGGTTAATCCGCCCCATGGTTAATGGTTAATCCGCCCCTGCATGTGGTGCCCGCCTGGAGCAGCACCCAGCTTGTTCTGGGTAGGGAAGGACATTGCCTTGGACAACGCATGGAGTCTCCTTGACGACAGAAGGCCTTCTTGTGCAGCCACCTTGGACATGTCCGCTGGCTACAGGTTGGGTGGACGGAGGGAGTGGCAGGAAATCCACCCCTTCCCAACTCAGGGGGCTTCCCGACAATCCGTGCATGAGCAACGGCAAAGTATTTAAAGGAGCTGACCTCACTTGGTGGTCCGAGGTCAGGTCCTTGCTCTGTACGTGCCCCGGCCGCCTGATACCCAGCTATTGCACCAGGACTGCTTCATCAACCCTGTGCAAGTCAGCTAAGAATGTGTCTGCAGAAAGACCATAATTATTGTAGTCAACACAGTTAAGTGTCTCTATTTTAATTTTCAGCATCGCGCACAGTCATAATTAACATGTAATTGTGGCTCAATGCATTTAAGATTTTGTGTGAATGCAGTCATAGTGACTTACACCGAGCGCACGTCCTTACATTTCATTCCCCTGCAGTAATTGACAGCTCCCCAGGGCAGGTTATAATCAGCTGCTGAAATGCCAGTGCTTTGGATCAAAAGAGTGATTGCGTCGGCCTCAGCTTACGATGCCTTGAGATAATATCACTGAAGGAAATATGCCGCCGCCAGAGCCTGCCTGAGTCAGCATCGACTCTCCTGCTGAATGTTAAAGTCAACAAGGCGCGCAGGCAGTGGTGACTCACTTCAGCTGAACTCGTGAGACTGAGCACTGGGCAGGAACCCACGCTCTGAGTCACGGTGGAGGTCGGGCTCTGCGGCCACCTCCTGCAGTCTCGTTCCTCCCCCAACTGCTCAAATCAGCCCGCACAATAAATGCCGGCGGGCTGCTACATTGCACTATCCTCCTTGTCAGCCGTGGCTCGTTTGGTAGCCATCTCGCACCAACGTTAGTGTCCTCGATCAGGCCGACATCCCCAGCATCGAAGCACTGACCACACTCGACCAACTCCGCTGGGCGGGCCACATTGTTCGCATGCCCGACACAAGACTCCCAAAGCAAGCGCTCTACTCGAAACTCTTACACGGCAGGCGAGCCCCAGGTGGGCAGAGGAAATGTTTCAAGGACATTCCTCAAAGCCTCCCTGATAAAGTGCAACATCCCCACCGACACCTGGGAGTCCCTGGCCAAAGACGGCCCCAAGTGGAGGAAGAGCATCCGGGAGGGCTCTGAGCACCTCGAGTCTCGTCGCCGAGAGCATGCAGAAACCAAGTGCAGACAGCGGAAGGAGTGTGCGGTAAACCAGACTCCCCCACCCACCCTTTCCTTCAACCACTGTCTGTCCCACCTGTGACAGAGACTGTAATTCACGTATTGGACTGTCCAGTCACCTGAGAACTCATTTTTAGAGTGGAGGTAAGTCTTCCTCGATTTCGAGGGACTGTCTATGATGATGATGATGACGATGGTAACCATCGCGTCTCTGAGTAAGGCGAGCATGAGCTCATGCCCCGCACCAGAAGGTGAGCATTTAATCACGTGCAGTACTGAGGGGAGTGCTGCACTGTTGGAGGGGCTGTCTTCCAGATGACTCCTGAATGGATTTACCGGTGACTCTCTTATACTTATGGTACCTAGTTTTAAGCTCCGCCACACATGGGAAACATTTTCTCTGCCGAGCCAGCCGTGGCTGTGTAGGTAGCACAATCGCCTCATGGTGTCATGCAGGTTGTGGGTTCAAATCCCACTCCAGAAACGTGATCTCAAGAGATTCAGGCTGAATCTCCAGTGCAGTGCTGAGGGAGTGCTGCACTGTCGGATGAGAAGTTAAACCGAGGCCTCGTCTGCTCTCTCAGGTAGACACAAAAGATCCCCTGGCACTATTTCGAAGATGAGTTATCCCCAGTGTCCTGGCCAATATTTATCCCTCAACAGCACTAACAATAGATTATCTGGTCATTATCACATTTCTGTTTGTGGGAACTTGCTGTGCGCAAATTGGTAGCCACATTACAACAGTAACTACCTTCAAAAGTACTTAATTGGCTGTAAAGCACGTTGGGACAACCTGAGGTTGTGAAAGGTGCTATATAAATGCAAGTCTTTCTTTCTCTACGCCTACCCTATTAAACCCGTTTATAATCTTAAACGGGTTTAATAGGGTCACCCCCTCAGCCTTCTCTTTTCCATTGAGTATTGAAATACAGCACATCAGACGAGTGAGAAGCTAGTGATACAGTGCGCCACAACATCTCAAACATGAAATTGGCTTAACGCCTACTCTGGCTATTTTTAGCTGTCATTAATACATTCTCTGAAACTTTTTGTGTGGGCTATTTCAACATGGATGCTTGCCCATTAATCTAAATGCTAATTTTAAGAAAAGCAATTTAATGGGCTGAGAAATAGGATGAGAGGAAATTAAACTCACTAAATAACTTTCCTTAAACTGAAAATACAAATAAATAAATATATCTTCATAAGCATCTCCTGAATTCCTTCAGAGCAATAATCCTGAATCAATATTTAAAAATAAGCTTTCTATGTGATGCTTCACAGTGCTGAAGTGCTGACCTGGATAGAAGATACTGTGGGATCATCTCTGACATGTCATGACTGTATATTGGATCGTCACAGAGATCTGCTATTGAAGGAGGCCATTCAGCCCATTATAGTAACATAGGAACAGGAGGAGGCCATTCAGCCCCTCGAGTCCGTTCAATTCAATTAGATCATGGCTCCAAATAGCTGCCTTGGTTCTGTAATCCTTAATACTCTTGCTTAACAAAAATCGATCAACCTCGGTTTTGAAATTTTAAATTGTCCCCCGGCCTCAATAGCTTTTTGAGGGAGAGAGTTCCAGATTCCCACTACCCTTTGTGTGAAGAAATGCTGTCTGATATCACCCCTGAACGGCCTGGCTCTAATTTTATGGTTATGCCCCTTGTTCTGGATTTCCCCACTCCCACTGCCCCTGCACCCCACCACCCCTCAACAGGAAATAGTTTCCTATCCACCCTATCCACTCCTCAAACACCTCAATTAGATCACCCTTTAATTGTACATCGGATTGCATAGGATATCCAGCACAGAAACAGGCCATTCGACCCAACCAGTCCATGCCAGCGTTTATGCTCCACTCGAGCCTCATTCTGTCTTTTCTCATCTAAATATATCATCATAACTCTCTATTCCCTTCTCCCTCATATGCTTATATAACCTCCGCTTCAAACACTCCCTGTGGCAGCGAGTTTCACATTCTCACCACTCTCTGGGTAAAGAAGTTTATTCTGAATTCCCTATTGGATTTCTTGGTGACTATCTTATATTGATGGCCTCTAGTTATGTTCTTCCCCACAAGTGGAAACATTCTCTCTGTATCCACTCTATCGAAACCTTTCATTATTTTAAAGACCTCTATTAGGTCACCCCTCAGCCGCCTTTTTTCAAGAATAAAGAGACCCAGCCTGTTCATCCTTTCCTGTTAGGTATACCCTCGCATTTATGGTATCATCCTTGTAAATCTTCTTTGCACCCTCTCCAGTGCCTCTATGTCCTTTTTATAATATGGCGACCAGAACTGTGCACAGCCTCTAAGTGTGGTCTAACCAAGGTTCGATACAGGTTTAGCACAACTTCCCGACTTTTCAATTCTATCCCTCTAGAAATAAACCCTAGTGCTTGGTTTACTTTTATTATGGCCTTGTTAACCTGTGTTGCAACTTTTGTACTCCGAGATCTCTTTGCTCCTCTCCCCCACCCAGACTCGCACCCTCCAAATAATAATTGACCTCCCTATTCTTCCTACCAAAATGTGTTACCTCACATTTACCTGTGTTGAACTTCATTTGCAAATTATATGCCCATTCTGCAAGTTTATTAATATCCTCCTGCCATTTGTTGCAGTCCTCCTCAGTGTTGACGATCCCCCATCAATTTTAATCTTCTATAATCAAGGGAATGCAAGTCTAGTCTATGCAACCTGCCCTGATAATTTAACCCTTTCAACCCTGGTATCGTTCTGCTGAATCTGTGCTGAACCCTCTCCTGTCTCCCCACCCCTCCCCCATATTCTGATTATACTTTTATCAGCGGCAGTAGAACTGCCAACTCTAATCGCATCTTCGGACGTTTTCCCCAGTATCCTTCAATATCTTTTACTCTCGTGCTTGACTAATTCCCCCTTAAGTCTCATCATTGTTTTGGCTTCAGTGATCATTTGGGGCAAAGCACTCCCTTTCCAATTAACCCTTGGCATGTCAAGACACTTCCACTCATCTTCCTTCGCACTTCTAGTGGTCTCCCCGAGCCTGTGCCCTATTGTTACTGAGTCACAATCCAGTGGAAATAATCCGACATAACTTACCCTCAGTTGCCCGGGAACGCACATGGAGAGATCATTTTCAACTTTACTACCTGGGAGGTACCCTGTCAGAACGATCATTCGCCCTTTATCGAAGTCCCCCCCCCCCGCCCCTAGACTTGCCAACTCTGGTCAGATGTGTTCTTGGAGGTTTCATCACATGACCTCCTGCCTCCAATCGCCCCGCCCCCACGTGTCCGCCATTGGTCGCCTGACATGTCCATTCTCGCGAGGCCCCACCTTCCCACACCCATTGGAAGGCGAACAGTTTCTCAATTACCTGATTGGATGCTGCTTCACTGTCAATTAAACAGCCTCTTCATCCCATCTCCAATATTTTTTTATCACTAATAAGTGTTCAATTAAAATGAATAAAAAACCTAACACAAATATTTTTATTGCCCACTATGATTTTCTCCTGGGGTTGCATTTATATAGCGCCTTTAATGACCTCAGTAGGTCCCGAAGGGCTTTACAGCCAATGAAGTACTCTTGAAGTGTAGGCGCCGTAGTAATGTAGGAAATGCGGCAGCCAAGTTGTACACAGCAAGGTTGCTCCAACAGCAATGAGATAGATGCCCAGAGGGTGTTCAGAAAGCATTCAGCAAGGAGATACTGCTGATAAATACAAAGATAGCCTTACTGAACTTGATCATTACATAGCTGCTAAACAAGCAGGTAAACCAGCTAGGAAATATACAAGATTAAATAACTCTAAAATATTAGATGCAAGACCTTTAAATTGTGGTGATGTAAATGCAAGGAGTATTAGAAACAAATTGTTAGAACTGCAATCCTATACTGTGTTGGAGAAATTAGACATATGAGACAGAGCTAGACGAAAGTGATGGGACAGAAATGCACCGAAAGGGTTACAAGGCTTTCAGAAAGGGTAGGCTAGGTCAGAGGGGAGGTGGGGTTGCTATCTTTTGTAGAAGGATGTTCAAGGACAGGTTACAAAGGACTCGCTGGGTATGGCGGAAATATTAAATGAGTAATTTGCATCTGTCTTCACCCTTGAGGATGATACTCAACTATTAGAATTTAATAATGTTACTAACAAAATTAATATTACCATAAATAACCGTATTGTTTTAGAAAGAATTAAGAACTTGAAAATAGATAGAGCAGACGGACCAGACGATAGCCACCCATGGGTCCTCAGGGAGATGGGGCATGTGTTGTGCGAGCCCCTGGCCTGTATTTTTAATAGCTCACTGCACTCTGGAACCTGTAGACTGGAAAGAGGCTAATGTAGGCCCCATCTTTAAAAAGGGTGACAAGGCAGACTCGGGTAACTATAGGCCCGTCAGTTTAACATCAGTAACAGGTAAGATGCTTGAAGGAATCATAAGGGATGCAATATATGAATACTTGGATAGAGAGGGACATGTTAGTGACACTCAACATGGCTTCATAAATAGGAAGTCATGTCTTACAAACCCAATTGTATTTTTTGAAGAAGTTACAAAGTTGTTGGATGAGGGAAGCCCAGTAGATATTGTTTACATAGATTTCCAAAAAGCTTTTGCTAAGGTACCACACAAGAGGCTTCTCTATAAGATCGAAACCTCTGGTATTAGTGGTAATATAGTGAGCTGGATACAGAACTGGCTGGCAGGACGCAGGCAAAGAATAGTTATAAATGGATTTGGATCTGTTTGGTCACCAGTGGTGTCCCGCAGGGATCAGTATTGGGACCGTTGCTTTTTTACTATTTTTATTAATGATCTGGATTCAGGGGTTGGCGGCACAATCTGAAAATTTGCAGATGATACCAAGATCTGTGCGAGTGTTAGAACTGTAAATGGGGATCGTCTGATTCAGGCAGATCTTAATGTGTTGGGGGATTGGGCTCAAGACTGGAAACTGATGTATAACTTAGATAAGTGCAGTGCTCAGGGCAAATGCTCAACATTCGTACACCCTTCAGGGAAAGGCATTAAAGATGGTGGAGATAGAACGAGATTTGGGCATTCTAGTGCATACATCCTTAAAGGTACACAAGCAATGCTGTGCAGCGATAGCTAGAGCAAATAGGCTGTTGGGGTGTATCCATAGGGCAATAGAGGATAAGACGAGGTGTACTGTTTTGTCCTTGTACAAAACCTTAGTCAGGCCGCACTCGGAATACTGTGTCCAGTTTTGGTCTCCTCACATGGTGGGTGATATTGAGGCTCTGGAGAGGGTATAGAGGAGGACAACTAAACTAATTCCCAATCTAAAGCATCTTCGTTATCAAGATAGGCTAAAAGAGTTGGGACTCTATACCTTAGAGCAGCGTAGACTCAGAGGGAATCTAATTGAGGTTTATAAAATAATGAAGGGAATTGATTGTGATCGAGATGACAGTTTATTTCAACAGATTAGGCAGGATGAGGGGGTCACAAATTTAAGTTGTGTATAAGGCCAGATCTAGGTTAGAGGTCAGGAGGTGGATCTTTTCCCAGAGAACAGTAGACCTCTGGAACAAGCTGCCGTTCCATGTGGCGGATGCAGACTCGCTGAATTCCTTCAAGCGAAAGCTGGATTTGTTTCTGGTTAGGGCGGAGATCACCTCCTACAGAAGGGTAGGTACTGCAGGGAATTCAGGGCCAGTGTGATCTCCTGGACTAGTTTCGATCACCTAGATGGGTCGGAGAGGAATTTCCCAGATTTTTTTCCCTAAATTGGCCTGGGTTTTTATCTGTATTTTTGCCTCTCCCAGGAGATCACATGGTTTTGGGTGGGGTGGAGAGTGTATATGTTGTGATACACAAGGTATCACGATTGTGTGGGACTGGCTCGATGGACCAGATGGTCCTGTCCGTCATTGTTCATATGTTCGTATCATCTGTTTTAGGCTTTGCTTGAGAGATAAATATTGGCCAGGACACCGGGGTGAACTCCCCAGCTATTCTTCGAATAGTGCCATGGGATCTTTTACATCCACCTGAGACAGCAGGTTGGACGTGCAGCAGTGCAGCATTCCCTCAGTGCTGGAGTGTCAGCCTGTATTATGTGTTCAAGTCTCTAAAGAGGGGCTTGAACCCAAAACCTTCTGGCTCATAGGTGAGAGTGCTTCCCATTGAGCGACGGCTGACATCAAAGTGAGTATAGGATTAGGGTTAAGAACATAAGAACATAGAAATAGGAGCAGGAGTAGGCCATTCGGACCCTCGAGCCTGCTCCACATTCAATAAGATCATGGTTGATCTTCAACCTCAACTCCACTTTCCCGCCCGCTCTCCATTTCCTTTGATTCCCCTAGACTCCAAACAGCTATCTATCTCAGCCTTGAATATACTCAAAGACTGAGCATCCACAGCTCGTTAGGGTCAAGAATTCCATAGATTCACAACCCTCTGAGTGGAGAGATTCCTTCTCATCTCAGTCTTAAATGGCCACCCCTTATCCTGATATTTGGTTCTGTCTTCATGAAGGAAGACACGAATAACCTTCCGGAAATACTAGGGGACCGAGGGTCTAGTGAGAAGGAGGAACTGAAGGCTATCCTTATTAGGCGGGAAATTGTTTTAGGGAAATTGATGGGATTGAAGGCCGATAAATCCCCGGGGCCTGATAGTCTGCATCCCAGAGTACTTAAGGAAGTAGCCTTAGAAATAGTAGATGCATTGGTGATCATTTTCCAACAGTCTATCAACTCTGGATCGGTTCCTATGGACTCGAGGGTAGCTAATATAACACCACTTTTTATGAAAGGAGGGAGAGAGAAAATGGGTAATTATAGATCGGTTAGCCTGACATCAGTAGTGGGGAAAATATTGGAATCAATTATTAAAGATGAAATAGCAGCACATTTGGAAAGCAGTGACGGGATCGGTCCAAGTCAGCATGGATTTATAAAAGGGAAATCCTGCTTGACAAATCTTCTAGAATTTTTTGAGGATGTAACTGGTAGAGTGGACAGAGAACCAGTGGATGTGGTGTATTTGGACTTTCAAAAGGCTTTTGACAAGGTCCCACACAAGAGATTGGTGTGCAAAATGAAAGCACATGGTATTGGGGGTAATATATGACGTGGATAGAGAACTCGTTGGCAGACAGGAAGCAGAGAGTCGGGATAAACGGGTCCTTTTCAGAATGGCAGGCAGTGACTAGTGGGGTGCCGCAGGGCTCAGTGCTGGGACCCCAGCTATTTACAATATACATTAATGATTTGGATGAGGGAATTGAGTGTAATATCTCCAAGTTTGCAGATGACACTAAGCTGGGTGGCAGTGTGAGCTGTGAAGAGGACGCTAAAAGGCTGCAGGGTGACTTGGACAGGTTAGGTGAGTGGGCAAACGCGTGGCAGATGCAGTATAATGTGGATAAATGTGAGGTTATCCACTTCGGTGGCAAAAACACTAAGGCAGAATATTATCTGAATGGCGGCAGATTAGGAAAAGGGGAGGTGCAATGAGACCTGGGTGTCATGGTATATCAGTCATTGAAAGTTGGCATGCAGGTACAGAAGGCGGTGAAGAAGGCAAATGGTATGTTGGCCTTCATAACAAGGGGATTTGAGTATAGGAGCAGAGAGGTCTTACTGCAGTTGTATAGGGCCTTAGTGAGGCCTCACCTGGAATATTGTGTTCAGTTTTGGTCTCCTAATCTGAGGAAGGATGTTCTTGCTATCGAGGGAGTGCAGCAAAGGTTCACCAGACTGGTGAACTGGCAGGACTGACATATGAGGAGAGACTGGATCGACTGGGCCTGTATTCACTGGAGTATAGAAGGATGAGATCTCATAGAAACATATAAGATTCTGACGGGACTGGACAGGTTAGATGCAGGAAGAATGTTCCCGATGTTGGGGAAGTCCAGGACCAGGAGTCACAGTCTAAGGATGAGGGGTAAGTCATTTAGGACTGAGATGAGGAGAAACTTCTTCACTCAGAGAGTTGTTAACCTGTGGAATTCCCTACCGCAGAGAGTTGTTGATGCCAGTTCATTGGATGTATTCAAGAGGGAGTTAGATATGGCCCTTATGGCTAAAGGGATCAAGGGATATTGTTAGCGCGAATGTTTTCCTGCAAGAATCACTCGACACTCTGGGTCGGTTCCAACGCCAAAACGGCTTTTATTACGCCGGCGGGGAGAGAGCCTCTGGTCCAACTCCAGGCACTCCACTCAACCGAACAAAGAAATCCATCAATATTTATATGTTTTACAATAATTCATTACAGTTACTCAGCCCACTTCGGCTGGACACAATCCAATCATAATGATTATAGATCACATATAGGTTTCTTTAACCCAATAGATTTCCCCTGATACCTCAGGGGCTGTATGTTCGGTTCTTGTCAGCTCGGGCTGATTAATGACCTCTTTATGTGAGGTAGGCCCCCCCTTATCTCTGTTCCTCGGGGCTTTGCTGTGTGAAGTCCTTGATTAAGGACATTCCATACCAGGTACTATAATGGTTCGTTATAGTTATCTTGTCTCAAGCGGATGATCCAAGGCATTCCCGGTAGTGGGCCTCACTAGGTCATTGCTCGGTCAGCCTCAGTCAACAGTTCATTGCTTGACGAACTGAGTTCCCATCATGCTTGGGCAGCCATTTTATATGTGGCCACTTTAAACCTATATGAGTTTACATATATTTAGCAGGTACCTAATGCCTAGTGTTTTGATATATTCAGCAGGTGCCTAATGCCTACAACAGGTATGGAGAGAAAGCAGGAAAGGGGTACTGAGGTGAATGATCAATCATGATCTTATTGAATGGTGGTGCAGGCTCGAAGGGCCGAATGGCCTAATCCTGCACCTATTTTCTATGTTTCTATGTCTCTATGACTGTGCCCTCTAGTTCTAGACTCTCCAGCCAGGAGAAACAACCCTTCAGCATCTACCCCATCAATCCCCCTCAGAATCTTACGTTTCAATGAGATCACCTCTCATTCTTCTAAACGCCAGAGAGTATAGGCTCAATATATTCAATCTTTCCTCATGGGACAACCCTCTCATCTCAGAAATCAATCTAGTGAACCTGTGTTGCACCACCTCTAAGGCATGTATGTCCTTCCTCAGATAAAGAGACCAAAACTGTGCACAGTACTCCAGGTGTGGTCTCACCAAAGCCCTGTACAATTGTAGCAAGACTTCCTTACTCTTGTACTCCAACCCACTTGCAATAAAGAGCAACATGCCATTTGCCTTCCTAATTGCTTGCTAACTCTGCGTTTCTTGTACTGGGACACCTAAACACCAACTTTTAATAGTTTCTCAGCATTTCAAAAATATTCTGTTTTCCTATTCTTCGTACCAATAATCTTTCCCCGCATTTTATTCCATCTGCCACCTTATTGTCCACTTACTTAACCTGTCTATATGCCTTTGCAGGCTCTTTATGTCCTCCTCACAGTTTACTTTCCCTCCTAGCTTTGTATCGTCAGCAAATTTGGATACATTACGATCAGTCATAGAAACATAGAAAATAGGTGCAGGAGTAGGCCATTCGGCCCTTCGAGCCTGCACCGCCATTCAATGAGTTCATGGCTGAACATGCAACTTCAGTACCCCATTCCTGCTTTCTCGCCATACCCCTTGATTCCCCCTAGTAGTAAGGACTACATCTAACTCCTTTTTGAATATATTTAGTGAATTGGCCTCAACAATTTTCTGTGGTAGAGAATTCCACAGGTTCACCACTCTCTGGGTGAAGAAGTTTCTCCTCATCTCGGTCCTAAATGGCTTACCCCTTATCCTTAGACTGTGTCCCTTGGTTCTGGACTTCCCCAACATTGGGAACATTCTTCCTGCATCTAACCTGTCTAAACCCATCAGAATTTTAAACGTTTCTATGAGATCCCCTCTCATTCTTCTGAACTCCAGTGAATACAAGCCCAGTTGATCCAGTCTTTCTTGATATGTCAGTCCCGGGAATCAGTCTGGTGAACCTTCGCTGCACTCCCTCAAAATCAAGAATGTCCTTCCTCAAGTTAGGAGACCAAAACTGTACACAATACTCCAGGTGTGGCCTCACCAAGGTCCTGTACAACTGTAGTAACACCTCCCTGCCCCTTTACTCAAATCCCCTCGTTATGAAGGCCAACATACCATTTGCTTTCTTAACCGCCTGCTGTACCAGCATGCCAACCTTCAATGACTGATGCACCATGACACCCAGGTCTCGTTGCACCTCCCCTTTTCCTAATCTGTCACCATTCAGATAATAGTCTGTCTCTCTGATTTTACCACCAAAGTGGATAACCTCACGTTTATCCACATTATACTTCATCTGCCATGCATTTGCCCACTCACATAACCTATCCAAGTCACTCTGCAGCCTCATAGCATCCTCCTCGCAGTTCACACTGCCACCCAACTTAGTGTCATCCGCAAATTTGGAGATGCTACATTTATTCACCTCGTCTAAATCATTAATGTACAATATAAACAGCTGGGGCCCCAGCACAGAACCTTGCGGTACCCCATTAGTCACTGCCTGCCATTCTG
This sequence comes from Pristiophorus japonicus, assembly GCF_044704955.1. NCBI lineage: Eukaryota > Metazoa > Chordata > Chondrichthyes > Pristiophoridae > Pristiophorus > Pristiophorus japonicus. The sequence continues at coordinate 196,719,619 of NC_091988.1, forward strand.
AAAAGTACCCATTTACTCCTACTCTTTGCTTCCTGTCTGCCAACCAGTTCTCAATCCACGTCAGCACAGTACCCACAATCCCATGTGCTTTAACTTTGCACGTTAATCTCTTGTGTGGGACCTTGTCAAAAGCCTTCTGAAAGTCCAAATATACCACATCAACTGGTTCTCCCTTGACCACTCTACTGGAAACATCCTCAAAAAATTCCAGAAGATTTGTCAAGCATGATTTCCCTTTCACAAATCCATGCTGACTTGGAGCTATCATGTCACCTCTTTCCAAATGCGCTGCTATGACATCCTTAATAATTGATTCCATAATTTCACCCACTACCGATGTCAGGCTGACAGGTCTATAATTCCCTGTGTTCTCTCTCCCTCCTTTTTTTAAAAGTGGGGTTACATTGGCTACCCTCCACTCCATAGGAACTGATCCAGAGTCGATGGAATGTTGGAAAATGACTGTCAATGCATCCGCTATTTCCAAGGCCACCTCCTTAAGTACTCTGGGATGCAGTCCATCAGGCCCTGGGGATTTATCGGCCTCCAATCCCATCAATTTCCCCAACACAATTTCCCGACTAATAAGGATTTCCCTCAGTTCCTCCTTCTTACTAGACCCTCTGGCCCTTTTATATCCGGAAGGTTGTTTGTGTCCTCCTCAGTGAATACCGAACCAAAGCACTTGTTCAATTGGTCTGCCATTTCCTTGTTCTCCGTTATGACTTCCCCTGATTCTGACTGCAGGGGACCTACGTTTGTCTTTACTAACCTTTTTCTCTTTACATATCTATAGAAGCTTTTGCAGTCCGTCTTAATGTTCCCTGCAAGCTTCCTCTCGTACTCTATTTTCCCTGCCCTAATCAAATCCTTTGTCCTCCTTTGCTGAGTTCTAAATTTCTCCCAGTCCCCGGGTTCGCTGCTATTTCTGGTCAATTTCTATGCCACTTCCTTGGCTTTAATACTATCCATAATTTCCCTTGATAGCCACGGTTGAGCCACCTTCCCTTTTTTATTTTTACGCCAGACAGGGATGTACAATTGTTGTAGATCATCCATGCGGTCTCTAAATGTCCATATATAAACATAAATAAAATCGCTATATAAATAAACAGTATTATTGTTATTAGTCCCTTCATCTAAGTCATTAATATAAATTGTAAATAGATGAGGCCCCAACACTGATCCTTGCAGCACCCCACTAATCATCATAGGCAGTCCCTCGAAATTGTGGGACTTGCTTCCACTCTAAAAATGTGTTCTTATGTGACTGAACAGTTCAATATGGGAATTACAGTCCCTGTCACAGGTGGGGCAGACATTAAAGGAAAGGGTGGGTGGGGAGTCTGGTTTACCGCACGCTCCTTCCGCTGCCTGCGCTTGTTTTCTGCATGCTCTCGGCGATGAGACTCAAGGTGCTCAGCGCCCTCCCGGATGCTCTTCCTCCACTTAGGGCGGTCTTTGGCCAAAGACTTCCAGATGTCAGTGGGGATGTTGCATTTTATCAAGGAGGCTTTAAGGATGTCCTTGAAACGTTTCCTCTGCCCACCTGTGGCTCACTTGCCATGTAGAAGTTCCGAGTAGAGTGCTTGCTTTGGGAGTCAGGCATGCGGACAATGTGGCCCACCCACTAGTTACAGCCTGCCTACCAGAAAATGACCCGTATATCCTTACTCTGTTTTCTGTCCGTTAACCAATCCTCTAACCATGCTTGGCTCTGAAGTCAAATAGCCTACTGTCTTAACTCCCACATAACTGTACATTCTCCCTCCCTCCCCTCCACCCCCAGGTCGGACAGTCTCCCATATGAGGAATGACCACTTGGACAAGATACCAGAGTGTTAGAACTTGTTTCTGTGTCGGCCATTGTCCGATTAGGATATGCTAATATTGGAAATTAGTCGAGGCAATGGGGAGTAGCCAATAGCAGACAGGCTGTCTACATCCCAGGTGAGCTGCGAGTATCAGGAATTGGCCAGAACAATGGAAGCACCCAAGCAGTATCACATTAATTGTCTGGGACTGTCTAGATCGTCCCGTTCCTTTTGTAATGTTGAGGCAGGATGTCAGTTACTCCATCAAGATATACATTCAGGGCAGTATGTGATATGATCAGGGCTGGGAACTCAACATCCAGGGGTATTCAACATTCAGGAAAGATAGAATAAAAGGAAAAGGAGGTGGGGTAGCATTGCTGGTTAAGGAGCAAATTAATGCAATAGTTAGGAAGGACATTAGCTTGGATGATGTGGAATCTATATGGGTAGAGCTGCAGAATACCAAAGGGCAAAAAACGTTAGTGGGAGTTGTGTACAGACCTCCAAACAGTAGTAGTGATGTTGGGGAGGGCATCAAACATGAAATTAGGGGTGCATGCAATAAAGGTGCAGCAGTTATAATGGGTGACTTTAATATGCACATAGATTGGGTTAACCAAACTGGAAGCAATGCGGTAGAGGAGGATTTCCTGGAGTGCATAAGGGATGGTTTTTTAGACCAATATGTCGAGGAACCAACTAGGGGGGGAGACCATCTTAGACTGGGTGTTGTGTAATGAGAGAGGATTAATTAGCAATCTCGTTGTGCGAGACCCCTTGGGGAAGAGTGACCATAATATGGTGGACTTCTGCATTAGGATGGAGAATGAAACAGTTAATTCAGAGACCATGGTCCAGAACTTAAAGAAGGGTAACTTTGAAGGTATGAGGCTTGAATTGGCTAGGATAGATTGGCGAATGATACTGAAGGGGTTGACTGTGGATGGGCAATGGCAGACATTTAGAGACCGCATGGATGAACTACAACAAATGTACATTCCTGTCTGTCGTAAAAATAAAAAAGGGAAGGTGGCTCAACCGTGGCTATCAAGGGAAATCAGGGATAGCATTAAAGCCAAGGAAGTGGCATACAAATTGGCCAGAAATAGCAGCCAACCCGGGGACTGGGAGAAATTTAGAACTCAGCAGAGGAGGACAAAGGGTTTGATTAGGGCAGGGAAAATGGAGTACGAGAAGAAGCTTGCAGGGAACATTAAGACGGATTGCAAAAGTTTCTATAGATATGTAAAGAGAAAAAGGTTAGTAAAGACAAACGTAGGTCCCCTGCAGTCAGAATCAGGGGAAGTCATAACGGGGAACAAAGAAATGGCGGACCAATTGAACAAGTACTTTGGTTCGGTATTCACTGAGGAGGACACAAACAACCTTCCGGATATAAAAGGGATCGGAGGGTCTAGTAAGGAGGAGGAACTGAGGGAAATCCTTATTAGTCGGGAAATTGTGTTGGGGAAATTGATGGGATTGAAGGCCGATAAATCCCCAGGGCCTGATGGACTGCATCCCAGAGTACTTAAGGAGGTGGCCTTGGAAATAGTGGATGCATTGACAGTCATTTTACAACATTCCATTGACTCTGGATCAGTTCCTATGGAGTGGAGGGTAGCCAATGTAACCCCACTTTTTAAAAAAGGAGGGAGAGAGAAAACAGGGAATTATAGACCGGTCAGCCTGACATCGGTAGTGGGTAAAATGATGGAATCAATTATTAAGGATGTCATAGCAGTGCATTTGGAAAGAGGTAATATGATAGGTCCAAGTCAGCATGGATTTGTGAAAGGGAAATCATGCTTGACAAATCTTCTGGAATTTTGTTGATGATGTTCCCAGTAGAGTGGACAAGGGAGAACCAGTTGATGTGGTATATTTGGACTTTCAGAAGGCTTTCGACAAGGTCCCACACAAGAGATTAATGTGCAAAGTTAAAGCACATGGGATTGGGGGTAGTGTGCTGACATGGATTGAGAACTGGTTGTCAGACAGGAAGCAAAGAGTAGGAGTAAATGGGGACTTTTCAGAATGGCAGGCAGTGACTAGTGGGGTACCGCAAGGTTCTGTGCTGGGGCCCCAGCTGTTTACACTGTACATTAATGATTTAGACGAGGGGATTAAATGTAGTATCTCCAAATTTGCGGATGACACTAAGTTGGGTGGCAGTGTGAGCTGCAAGGAGGATTCTATGAGGCTGCAGAGCGACTTGGATAGGTTAGGTGAGTGGGCAAATGCATGGCAGATGAAGTATAATGTGGATAAATGTGAGGTTATCCACTTTGGTGGTAAAAACAGAGAGACAGACTATTATCTGAATGGTGACAGATTAGGAAAAGGGGAGGTGCAAAGAGACCTGGGTGTCATGGTACATCAGTCATTGAAGGTTGGCATGCAGGTACAGCAGGCGGTTAAGAAAGCAAATGGCATGTTGGCCTTCTTAGCGAGGGGATTTGAGTACAGGGGCAGGGAGGTGTTGCTACAATTGTACAGGGCCTTGGTGAGGCCACACCTGGAGTATTGTGTACAGTTTTGGTCTCCTAACCTGAGGAAGGACATTCTTGCTATTGAGGGAGTGCAGCGAAGGTTCACCAGACTGATTCCCGGAATGGCGGGACTGACCTATCAAGAAAGACTGGATCAACTGGGCTTGTATTCACTGGAGTTCAGAAGAATGAGAGGGGACCTCATAGAAACGTTTAAAATTCTGATGGGGTTAGACAGGTTAGATGCAGGAAGAATGTTCTCAATGTTGGGGAAGTTCAGAACCAGGGGTCACAGTCTAAGGATAAGGGGGAAGCCATTTAGGACCGAGATGAGGAGGAATTTCTTCACCCAGAGAGTGGTGAACCTGTGGAATTCTCTACCACAGAAAGTTGTTGAGGCCAATTCACTAAATATATTCAAAAAGGAGTTAGATGAAGTCCTTACTACTAGGGGAATCAAGGGGTATGGTGAGAAAGCAGGAATGGGGTACTGAAGTTGCATGTTCAGCCATGAACTCATTGAATGGCGGTGCAGGCTAGAAGGGCCGAATGGCCTACTCCTGCACCTATTTTCTATGTTTCTATGTTTCTATGTTTCTATGACTCACATTATGGGGATAAGGTACTTTGCGGATGGTTGGAGGGTTTTTGAACAGGTGACAGATGACAAAAGAGGGATACAAAGAAAAGGTAGGAGCCCCTTTGTGGAGCGAGCTCCTGGGATGGTTGGATGTCCAACATCTACGGCGGTCAAGCTTGATTATCTTGGGTCTGCAGGAAACCAGGTTATCTGAGTCTATTGTATAACTGTAATAGTTAATATACTATTGGTGTCTGAGTAATATGGTGTCGGAGGTGTCGTCTTTCGGATGAGACGTTAAACCGAGCCCCCGTCTGCTCTCTCAAATGGATATAAAAGATCCCACGGCAGTATTTCGAAGACAAGCAGGGGAGTTATCCCTGGTGCCCTGGGCCAATATTTATCCCTCAATCAACGACTGGGCCTGTATTCACTGGAGTTTAGAAGAATGAGAGGGGATCTGATAGAAACATATAAAATTCTGACGGGACTGGACAGGTTAGATGCAGGAAGAATGTTCCCAATGTTGGGGAAGTCCAGAACCAGGGGTCACAGTCTAAGGATAAGGGGTAAGCCAACTAGGACCGAGATGAGAAGAAAATATCCTGTGGAATTCTCTACCGCAGAGAGTTGTTGAAGCCAGTTCGTTAGCTATATTCAAGAGGGAGTTAGATATGGTCCTGACGGCTAAAGGGATCAAGGGGTATGGAGAGAAAGCAGGAAAGGGGTACTGAGGTGAATGATCAGCCATAATCTTATTGAATGGTGGTGCAGGCTCGAAGGGCCGAATGGCCTACTCCTGCACCTATTTTTTATGTTTCTATGATTATCTGGTCATAATCACATTGCTGTTTGTGGGAGCTTGCCACGTTGGCTGCCACATTTCCCACATTACAACAGTGACTACACTCCAAAAGTACTTCATTGACTGTAAAGCGCTTTGAGACGTCCGCTGGTCATGAAAGGAGCTATATAAATGCAAATCTTTCTTTCTAATAAACTTGCATTTGGACAATACGCTCGAGCCTGAATCACAAGGAATCATTTAATTGAGTTTAAGAGATTTCCTTACACATAAGAACATAAGAATTAGGAGCAGGAGTAGGCCATTCAGCCCCTCGAGCCTGCTCTGCCATTCAAGGTGATCGTGGGTGATCTTCTACCTCAACTCCACTTTCCTGCACTATCCCCATATCCTTTGATTCCCTTAATATTCAAAAATCAAAAATATACTCAAAGGCTGAGCCTCCGCAGCTCTCTGGGGTAGAGAATTCGAAAGATTCACCACCCTCTGAGTGAAGAAGTTTCTCCTCATCTCAGTCCTAAATGGCCGATCCCTTATTCTGAGACTCCTCAGCCAGAGGGACATGGGACCCGTGGGACCCCAAACCCCTGCACGAGACCCAAATTTCAGCCGACACACGAGTCAAGGGAAGAGGATTGGAATTCCTTGACAAAGAGAACAAAGACAGTGCCATATATTATATTAAATTAAAATTGGATACAAAAAAGTTTTAAACAGAAACTGAAGAAGCCCTTTGGCTCTCTGAGGGTTAAGGTTAAGCTCTCGGCTTATCGAGTGTGGCTTTAATCAGCTGTGGGTAAGTCCCTTGTATCAGTGGTAATGTTAAAGGCGCCTTATGTTAAATTGGGTCAATTGAATCAACTTCTGCCCAGTGTCGATGCCCTAATAACTCTTTCGTGTTGAAGACTAATTACCGTAAAGCTTTACTTTGAAGGAAACAGAAGATTTTATCGAACGGTTTATTCTCGTTGGACACATTTTTTTTAACGGGAATTTCCTGTATTGGGTGGGGTGCAGGGTGGTAAGGGAGTGTGTTGTGAAGGTTAAATGTGTGAGTTCCCATTGGAAAATACAAGGTTCCGGTCTATCAAAGTAAAACTCAAGGCTCCACCTAACTTCCATAGAATGACCTAGAATGTACAGCCTGGAAACAGGCCATTCAGCCCAACTGGTCCGTGCCGGTGTTTACACTCCGCACAAACTCCTCCCACCCCTCTTCATCTAATCCCAACAACATATCCTTCTATTCCTTTCTCCATCGTGTGTTTACGTAGCCTCCCCTTAAATGGTATTGGCCTCAACTTATGTCAGAAGATCATCATTCAGTATCAATTTTAGTACATAAGAAAGAAAGAGTTACATTTATATAACACATTTCACGACCACCAGACATCTCAAAGTGCTTTGCAGCCAATGAAGTACTTTTGGAGCATAGTCACTGTTGTAATGTGAGAAACGCGGCAACCAATTTGCGCACAGCAAGCTCCCACAAACAGCAATGTGATAATGACCAGATAATCTGGTTTTATTATGTTGATTGAGGGATAAATATTGGCCCCAGGATACCGGGGATAACTCCCCAGCTCTTCTTCAAAATAGTGCCATGGGATCTTTCACATCCACCTGAGAGAGCAGACGGGGCCTCAGTTTGACGTCTCACCCGAAAGGCGGCACCTCCGACAGTGCAGCACTCCCTCAGCACTGCACTGGGAGTGTCAGCCTAGAATTTATGTGCTCAACTCTCTGGATTGGGACTTGACCCCACAACCTTCAGGCACAGAGGCAAGAATGCTACCCAACAAGCCACGGTTGACATAAAGAGAAAATACCCGGAAATTGTTTTCTAGGTCTGTAGGCTGCAGCTGCAAAGTGGGCTGTAGTATAACTCTGTAGCTCATTGAAGTGGGAGGAGTGAAAGCCCATGCAGTTGGCAGGGGTTAGGGTTAGGGTTAGGGTTTTTTCCCCAGTTTGCAGGCAGCAGTATAACTCTGGCTAACCAGTGTTCAGTTTTACATCAAAGCGTCAGATGGATGGCCAATACTAAAGTTAGAGAATAAACTACATTGGCAGTGCTGTGCTTGTTAGATCTAAAGCCCCATACGTTGTCATTGTTGTTTATTTTGTAATGTGTTCAGCGTAGTTGAATCGCTTATTATTCCAACACAGACTCGATGGACCAAATGACCTATTCCTGTGCTGTCAACTTTTATGATTCTAAATGAGTGTAAAGGTGAAAATACGAACAGCAGAATAAGGGTTAACTTGAAAGGAGGTAATTCTTGAAAGGATTGTATCATTATTCAAATAAAGAAGGGATTCTCGATAATTATCGACAGCAGAAGTGAGTAAGCTTGCAGAGACCATAATGTAGGATAAAATTAATACTCTCTTTGAAAGACTTGAGTTGATTAAGGACAACCAGGATGGATTTCTAAAAGGCAAATTGTGTCGGAACAATTTAATGGGGACCTTTGAAGAGATAAAGAAAGACTTGTATTTCTACAACGCCATTCACGGCCTCAGGATCTCCCAAAGTGCTTTATAGCCAATAATGTATTGTTGTCATCATCATCATAGGCGGTCCCTCGAACGAGGATGACTTGCTTCCACAAGGGTTCACAGATGTTTCAATGAAGGACCCGATGTTCCAGTCCTGAACTCCAGTTGAGGGGGTGGAAGATGCCCGTGCGTGGATTTTTTTAACGTGGGGTGACCGTTGCACATCAGCCACCACACGGGCTCGACAGAGCCAGGTCTTTATCCAGTGGCAAGGGTTAACCAGGACGACTGGAGACCTGCTGTGCTGCACGGACCTAATGTGCACACATATCGCTGTATTGTTGTAATGGGGGAAACACAGCAGCCAAGTTGCGCACAGCAAGCTCCCACAAAGAGCAATGTGATAACGACCAGATAATCTGTATTTTAGTGATGTTGGTTACGGGATAAATTGTCCAGGAAACCGAGGAGAGCGCCATTTTCTGCTGCAAAATGTCACGGGATCTTTTATGTCCACCTCAGAGGGAGACAGGGCTGCAGATTGATGTCTCTTCTGAGAGGCGGCACCTCTGACAGTGCAGCACCTCCTCAGCACTGGGCTGGGAGTGTCAGCCTGGATTATGCGCTCAAGTCTCTGGAGTGGGACTTGAACCTACCACCGTCTTACTGAGCCACCTGGGGAGGGCGGGGGGAGGCGGTGGGGTGGTGATGGAATAATGAATAGACCAGAAATCGCAACCTCCCTGGATCCATACGAAGTTTCTACGGAGCCGGGAAGGCATCTCGGAAAAGTCGGTTTTCAGCGCGCAATGCGCATGCGCTGAATACCGTCTTTCCCCATCTGTCAAGTTTCTGGCTTCACAGATCCTCCGTATCTTGCCAGCGAGGACATTTGCAAGGGCAAGATTGCGGGATTTACCCATACCTTGACCAGCAAATGTCCTCAAAACTCTTGCGCCTGATAAAAGCAGGAGCACAGCCTACTGTTACAGACCTAAGAGTTTAAAAACATACAAAAATATAATTAAATTAAATTTACAAAAACACATTATTTTTAAAAAGCCTGCCCATTACGTTACATTTATTTTTAACCATAATTAAAACTTTTTTTATAAGTCAGAATTTTTTTTTCTTTACAAAACATTTCTAGCAACTTTAATTTCTATAGTGTATTTATGTGAGGTGTTTTAAAAAATGTTTTATGTCGTGTTTGGGGGTGTTTCTCATTCATAATAATAGGAGTTTCGGACTTGCATGTCCAGGCCCACGTGACTCCTACAGACGTCCCAACGTGAACGCGCTCCGTTGCGTAAGAAAAGGAGGCCCCAGGACCGGGATCTCTGGCGAGCATTCGACCATAAGGTAAGTGCGCATCTTCTCTCCTATTTTTAGTCGAACGCCCGCGGGAAGAAGAAACCGGGATTGCAGGGCTAATAACTGGGGTCAGCTTCGCCCCCTTCCTGCGCCTGGCTGTATTGGATCGCTGATGCCGGGAATTCCCTCGGAGCTCGCCCCACTCTCCCGCCGTATCTCTGGCGGAGGCGATGCCCTGGAGCCCGCTCGGGGCGCCGGCTGAGGTCACAGCGCGCGGAGCAGGCCGTGCCCCAAGGACATTCACGTCCCGAATCTCAGGGAACTCAAATCAATGGACGGGAAATCGGGCGGGCGGCGTTCAAGGTGTGAGATTTCTACAACCTGCCTAAATTCCCGCTGCGCCGATCTCGGGCGATGCAGTGTACCCCAGACGCTTGAGTGAAAGGCTTGCAATTCCAAAGCGCTGTTCACAACCTCAGGACGTATCAAAGCGCTTTACAGCCAATGAAGTACTTTTGGAGTGTAGTCACTGTTGTAATGTAGGAAATGGGTCAGACAATATGTGCACAGCAAGATCCCACACACAGCAATGTGATAATGAGCAGATAATCTGTTTTAGGATGTTGATTGAGGGATAAATATTGGCCCCAGGACACCGGGGAGAACTTTCCTGCTCTTCTTCGAAACAATGCCATAGGATCTTTTACGTCCACCTGAGCGAGCAGACGGGACCTCGGTTTAACGTCTCATCCGAAAGACGGCACCTCCGACAGTGCAGCACTTCCCTCAGCACTTCACTGGGAGTGTCAGCCTAGATTGTGTGCTCAAGTCTCTAGAGTGGGGTTTAAATCCATGACGTTCTGGTTCAGAGCCGAGAGTGCTGTTAACTGAGCCACGGCTGACACCTAGAGGAAGTTATGTCCAGCAGAATGTTACAACACTGAAACAGGGAATTGGAGCCCATGTGCTGTTCTCAGGCAGGAACCACCGAGCCGAATCCCCACTCTCCTGCTCATTTCCCTCGAATATTCCTCTCAGACCACCTCAAAGCTCTTCACACACAATGTCTTTCTGCAGACAGTGAGATCTCACAAACATCATCATCATCATAGGCAGTCCCTCGAGTCGAGGATGACTGGCTTCTACGTCAAAAAGTTTACAGGTGTTTCAATGAAGGACCTAATATTCCAGGTCCCGAACTAAATCTTGAAGGGTGGAAGATGCCTGTGGGTGGATTTTTTTAACGTGGGGTGACCGTTGCACACCAGCCACCGCACGGACTTGACAGAGCTAGGTCTTCGTCCAGTGGCAAGGGTTAACCAAGACGACTGGAGACCTGCTCTGCTGCACGGGCCTAGTGTGCACACATATCGCAGTGTGGGCTGGGCCCGTGCTGCCCCTGGGCCCTCGCCTCTTCTGGGCCCCTCTCAGAAACAGCAACGTGATGAATAAGCAGTAAATCCACGCTTGGGGATGTTGATGAAGACTCCGGGTGAAATTCCCCGCTCATCTTCGAAAGCTGCGGTGAGGCGCCGTACATTCACCACCACCCCAGGAACAAGCTGACACAGCCCTGCTTTACAGCCCTTCCTCCAACAAGGCTGAACTGCGCTGGAGTGTCAGCTTTAACTATGGGCATTTCGAAAGAAAGACTTGCGTTTAGGGGCATCATGACCTTGGATACCCCTAAAGCACTTTACAGCCAATGAAGTACTTTTTGAAATGTAGTCACTGTGGTAATGTAGGAAACGCGGCAGCCAATTTGCACACAGCAAACTCCCACAAACAGCCATGTGATAAAGACCAGATAATCTGTTTTAGTGATGTTGGTTGAACGATAAATATTGACCAGGACACCGGGGGTAACTCCCCTGCTCTTCTTCGAAATAGTGCCATAGGATCTTTTATATCCACCCGAGAGGGCAGACGGGGCCTCCGATTAACGGCTCATCTGAAAGACGGCACCTCCGACAGTGTGGCGCTCCCTCAGCATTACACTGGAGTGTCAGCCTGGATTTTTGTGCTTAAGTCTCTGGACTTGAACCCACAACCTTCTGACTCAGAGACAACAGTGCCCACTGAGTCACAGCTGACACTAGAATTCTGATATTTGGGTTTAAAGCCACAACCTCTGGACTTGGAGGCGAGAGTGCCACCAACTGACCCGTGCCTAAGGTTTAAGAATGGCAGGATCACACACTTTGACATGAAGGAACGGTAGGGGATTCATTTACATCGGATTTATACAGGATATACAACACAGAAACAGGCCACTCAGCCCAACCAGTCCATGCCGGCGTTTATGCTCCACTCGAGCCTCCTCCCGTCTTTCCTCATCTAAATCTATCAGCATAACTCTCTATTCCCTTCTCCCTCATATGCTTGTCTAGCCTCCCCTTAAATGCATCGATACTATTCACTTCAACCACTCCCTGTGGCAGCGAGTTCCACATTCTCACCACTCTCTGGGTAAAGAAGGTTATTCTGAATTCCCCATCGGATTTCTTGGTGACTATCTTATATTGATGGCCTCTAGTTATGCTCTTCCCCACAAGTGGAAACACTCTCTCTGTATCCAATTTATCAAAACCTTTCATCATTTTAAAGATCTTTCCTAGCTCACCTTTTGCCTCATTTCCTCTGATCAGTCGCTGCTTAAAACATTTGCAAGTCCGTTTATAGGCCATTTTAGCGCAGTTGTTACCTGTTTCAAACAAACTTTAAAGGAAATTTTGCCTGCACCCATTTAGCAGAGCAAACGAAACCTCCGAGGACCGAGTGGTTAGGATCTGGAATGCACGGCCTGAGAGGGTGGTGGAGGCAGACTCAATCGTGGCTTTCAACAGGGAGTTAGATAAGTACCTGAAGGAAAAAAAAGCTGCAGGGCTTCAGGGAAAGGCGGGGGAGTGGGACTAGGTGAGGTGCTCTTGCAGAGAACCAGCACGGGTTCGATGGGCCGAATGGCCTTCATCCATGCTGTAACCATTCTATGATTCTATGGGGGAGAAATTGGGTGCATTTGCGCCTCCCGTTAGCAATTGAGTTTGCGATCGGGCGCAGTGCCGCTAATAAATCCCGCTAAATTCGGCGGGAGTTTAGCGGCGGCACTATGGCGTTGCGCTCGGATATCCTGCACACGGAGATTGTGACATAATCACCGTGCGCATTGCCCCGTTAGCCCTCCGATCCCTAAATTGGGTTTCACGCCCCTGCAGCAGCACCGGGCGATGACAGCGACTGCCTAAGGGGGCGGGTACCCGGGGGGGGGGGGGGGGGCCGGGGGTTGAATGGGGGGGGGGGGGGCCGGCGGGTATCTGGGGCCGCTACCGGGGCAATGATTAAAGGGAAGGCTGCCGGTTGCTGAGTAAAAGAATCTGCCCTTTGCGGGGTCGGTGCCGCGATCGCTCGGCCCGGCGCTCTGCTTGAGTGCCCGGGCTGATTACGCGGCACCCCTGTTCCCCGGTGGTCCAGGCCGGTGGGTTCTTTGGCAGAGTCGGCAGCGCGGGCCTGTCCCTTTAACTGAGAGAGGAGCCCCTCAGACACGGCATTGCCGCGCGGCCCAGTGTGCTCCACTTCCTTCTGGGGGCGGTAACCCGAATTTAGCGCGAGTGCCGAGACCTCTGCGCCTGGCACAGATTCTCACGCCCTCCCCAAGTGTTACTGTCCCCAAACAGGGCGATACCTAAGTCCTTCTCCCCAGCAGGGCACTCTGCAGTATCATCCATAGAGGGCACTGTAAACCATTGCTTCCCCTTGTGAAAGACTAACATGGCACTGTGTGTAGGAGATAACTGCTGTCTTTGAATTACACAGGCCGGATCAACAGATGTAAAGAAGCTTTGTACTCCTCCTGTATTAGGGCACGGGACAGCTTCGCTGCAGAATCTGTTGAAATCAGCTGTCCCGGCCTTAAATCATGTCGCAGTCTGTTCTTTCTGCCTCTGATTAAATCAGTCGTTCCTCGTTTCCTTTCAGGTTCATCCCACACAACGTTCCCCGGAAAATAGGATGACCACTTGACCTCCTCCACGTAGGGGGGGGGGAGGGGGGTTGCCAACCCTCCAGCCCTCCAGCACTGTCCTCGAGTCTGCGGGAATTAGATTCATCTCCCGGACCCCACTGGAAGAGCAGCCCCGGAGAAACGTTATAAGGGCTTTCATTGACATTTTCTTTCAACCCTTTCATTTATTTAGCATTGGAGATGGGACAAAAGGCTGTTTAATGGGGCAGGTAGGAGGTCATGCGATGAGACGTTCAGGAACACAGCCAACCAGATGTTAGTTGCCCAAGCCTACAAGGCTTCTTCAGCAATTTTCTTCAGTTTCAAAACTTTCTTCTTTTTCTCACAGTGAATCTTGGCCTTTTCTTTACGCTGGCACAACCATACGTTTCCTCTTGTCATATGGAGGAGGGATCCCATCAAAGACCTTCAGTCTGTCCAGGGCAGCTTGACCTCGCTTTGTCTTGTTATTGGCAACATACCTCTTACAGCCCTGCAGAAGATTTGGCTTGGTGCTCTTCGCAGACTAGGCCCAGGAAGAACAGGTGCAATGTCGACGGCAGCTCTTCACCTGAGAGACAACATTCAGCTTGGCTTCATTGATAGGGAGAGGACTATTTGAAAGTCTCAGCCTATCAAAGGTCTGCCTTCTCTCATCAAGCTCTCTGGGATTTATCCAAACTCCCCATCCGAAAGGCAGCGCCTCCAGACAGCGCAGCGCTCCCGCTCCCTCGGGTCTGGGAGCATCAGCCTGGATTTTTGTGCTCAAGTCTCTGGAGCAGGACTTGACCCCCGCAAACCCCCCCCCCCACCCCCTCCCCACACAAGCTCCTGACTCAGAGGTGGGAGCGCTGCCACTGATCCATGGTGGATATCATGTGCACGGCCTCTGGAGGGAAGAAACCAATACTGGCGTGCTTGAGCGGCGTACTGTTATCACCTTATCAGGGAAGTGGGCGACCGGTGATGAGATTGAAGAACGCACAGAAACATTCAAAAGGACAAATGGCAGATACGCTCTCACGAACGCACTGAAGGCACATCTCCGTCCCCAACTGCCAGGACAGAGTGAAAGCTAATTAGAGCTTTTGTTTCCTCTGCTTGTGGTCGGCTGCCGGATGGTGGCACATCCTCCTCGAGTAGCTCGGCATTCATTGGTTTTGTGTGCTGTCTTCTGCAGGAGGAATGCGTGGTATTAATAGCTGCTGAAGTCGCCAGGTCCTGCAGCCACAAGCAAACAGGATTCGTGCAATGGATGGTAGTAATGGAGGTGTAAAGGAGCAAGGACCTAGGTGCGTAGCATGCAATGAAGCATAGAGGGAACGGTAGCATTGTGGCTATGTTACTGGATGAGTAATATGGGGCATAGTTCCCTAGAGGGCATAGTTTCAGAATAAGGGGTCGCCCACTTAGAACTGAGATGAGGAGGAATTTCTTCTCTCAGAGGGTCATAAATCTGTGGAATTCTCTGCCCCAGACTGCTGTGGAGACTGGGTCATTGAATATCGTTAAGATGGACAATAAGGGAGTGGAAGGTTATGGGGAGCGGGCAGGAAGTGGAGCCGAGCCCAAGATCAGATCAGCCATGATCTTATTAAATGGTGGAGCAGGCTCAAGGAGCCAAATGGCCTACTCCTGCTCCTGTTTCATGTTCTTAATCCAGAGGCCTGAACTATTACTTTGTGAGACGTGAGTTCAAATCCCACCAAGGCAGCTGGGGAATTTAAATTCAGTTAATTAAATAAATCTGGAATTAAAATCAGTAATGGTAACCACAAAACTACTGGATTGTCATAAAAATCCATCTGGTTCACTACTGTCCTTATCTGGTCTATAGACCCACAGCAATGTGGTTGACTCTTAACTGCCCTCTGAAATGGCCCAGCGAGACACTCAGTTGTACCAAACCGCTACGACAAAGTCAGCACTGTGGGAGCATCTTCACCACACGGACTGCAGCGATTCAAGAAGGCGGCTCACCACCACCTTCTCAAGGGGCAATTAGGGATGGGCAATAAATGCCCGGCCTTGCCAGCGACGCCCACATCCCGTGAACGGAAAAATAAAAAAACCCACTGAACGTAAGTGCTGCCAAGTGACTATGTTTCTGGGATAAGGGACTAGTGCCCATGAGATACCCTAAAGGGCATTGCTTGACTCTTGTTCTACTGCTTGTGCTTCTCTATAATTCAGTTATCTGCCCTGTTTTTCATCTGAAAACTTTTACCTTTGATGAGGTACAATCCAAAAGCATTTAATTGGCTGTTTTAAAATGCCGTGGGATCTTTTACATCCACCAAAGAGGGCAGACGGGATCTGTAAAGTGCTTTGAGATGTCCAGTGGTCGTGAAAGGCGCTATATAAATGCAAGTCTTTCTTTATCGAATTTCCTGGACATCCCGGGCATGTCTGCCCTCCTGTTGGCAGCATGGCGAGTGCTAAGAGAGGGCAACAAGGCAGTAAGATCGGTTGGCACAGCATCAAAGACACTTTAACAAATATACCAACCCCAGTAACAGATCCCCTCCCACTCGCGTGCCATCTTGTACAGTCTGCTTTGAAATAACCCTTTCTCTTTAATGGAGCAAAGTTACCTCTTGAAAAAAATTCGGTTTAACCCTGAGCCAAATCCAATCCTTTACCTCGAGTCAACCCTAACCTTAACTCTCACTCAAGCTTTACTCCAATCATAAACCCAATTCCAACCCTGGGGTCAAACCCTAAATCTTAACCCAACTCTAACCTCAGGGTCAAACCCTAAGACCTTAGCCCAACTCTAACCCCTCAGTAGGGAAGATATTATTTCTGGGGAAGATTTATCGAGCGACGCTGACAGCCACAAGATTGGGACTAAGGCAATTGGAGAGTGGTGTCAGGCCGGCAGGAGCTGCAACAAGGCAGAAACATCCAACTACACAAAAGGTAGGTCAGGTGCAAAGCCTTCATCAGATGGCGCTGATAACAAGACATTAGCCTATCTTTTCGCTCTCTACGAAAGCTAATTACTTTGCTGCGTATTTCCAGCATTTTCAGTTCTCGTCGCAGATTATCAAATACAATCAAGTTGATCCAAGATGTTCGCCGCCATATCGCGCAAAAACCCTTGTTCTTTTGGATGTGTTTTCAATGAAGGGCACCTCAGTTGCCAATCTTTTCCTCACCTACTTTGGCTGCTCCGAAGTAGCAGGTGTGGATTCCCGTCACTGATTCCCTCAATAAATTCCCAATCTCGGCTGCATCACCAGCAGGAGAAAGTGAGCCAAATGCTTCCTTCTTTCAAGGGAAGGGAATATTGGTCAGTGAATCACGAAGGCGCAGGGTAACTCCCACAGTCTTTTCAGCAGAGGCATAGTCCTCCCTAAGGTACACCAACAAATCAGCGGCCAAAGCCGTGTTGAGCTATGATGTGGTTTGAAGCAGTGAATTCATGCCCACCGGGAGCTGGGTTGGGATTCCCCAGTCAGCAAGGTGTCAGCTGTGGCTCAGTGGGCAGCACACTCACCTCTGAGCCATGAAGGTTGTGGGTTCAATTCCCACTCCAGAGACTTGAGCGCACAAATCTAGCCTGACGCTCCAGCTCAGTGCTGAGGAAGTGCACTTGAGAAAGAACAGAAGAAATAGGAGCAGAAGTAGGCCATACGGCCCCTCGAGCCTGCTCCGCCATTTAATACAATCATGGCTGATCTGATCATGGACTCAGGTCCATCTCTACACTTCTCATGGGGAAAAAACGAGAATTTAATTAGCTCTACTTGCAGCCTTATCAACCTGAGTTTTTGCCGTTAATGTCCTGTGGACCCCCAAATCCCTCTGCTCTTCCACATCATCAGCTTTCAGATCTGAGCCAGACGGTTGTGGGTTCAAGCCCCATTCTTGAGAGTTCAGCAAGTAATCTAGGCTGACACTCCAGTGAGGTACTGAGGGAGTGCTGCACTGTTGGAGGTGATAACTTTTGGATCAGACATTAAACCGAGGCCCAGATGTAAAAGATCCCACGGCACCTTTTAAAAAAGAGCAGGGGAGTTCTTCCGGTGCTCTGGACCAATTTATCTCTCAACCAACATCACCAAAAATAGATTATCTTGTAATTTAACTCATTGCTGTTTGTGGGACCTTTCTGTGTACAAATGGGCTGCCGTATTTTCCTACAATGCAACACTTGAAAAGGATTTCATTGGCTGTGATGTGCTTTGGGACATCCCGAGGTTATGAAAGGTGTTATATAAATGCCAGTGCTTCCTTTAGCCAATCAGTCTGGGCTACATTTGAACCGATGTCCCACAGGTGTAAGGACAATAGAAACATAGAATTTACAGCACAGAAGGAGGCCATTCAGCCCATCGTGTCCGTACCGACCGACAAAGAGCTATCCAGCCTAGTCCCACTTTTGGCCCGCAGCTATTGGTCCGTAGCCCTGTAGGTTATGGCACTTCAGGTGCCCATCCAAGTACTTGTTAAATGTGATGAGGGTTTCTGCCTCTACCACCCTTTCAGGCAGTGAGTTCCAGACCCCCACCACCATCTGGGTGAAAAAACTCCCCCTCAAATCCCCTCTAAACCTTCGACCAATTACTTTAAATCTATGCCCCCTAGTTGTTAACCCCTCTGCTGAGGGAAATAGGTTCTCCATATCCACTCTATCGAGGCCCCTCATAATTTTATATACCTCAATAAGGTCTCCCCTCAGCCTCCTCTGTTCCAAAGAAAACAAACTCAGCCGATCCAATCTTTCCTCATTACTAAAATTCTCCAGTAACACTGTGCTAGCCAGCATCTCCAATTCTGTTTTTGTTGGATACATATTCTCCCCGCTTCATAGCTCCAAGGAAGGTACCATTCAAAGGGTTAACCCATCTGTGAACTGTGTACTGCAAGGTCAGATCAGTTCACCACCTACTTAACTAATCTTCCTGTTAGCCTTTGCAATCATTGCTAGAAATCGCCGTACACACTTGAGATTGTTAGTATGTCATTAAAGGACTTTTTTGGACTTGGGCCTCATTCACCAAAAGCTTCAGTACCCGTCTGACAGCACTCAACCTTCATTAGCACCACTTGTTGGCGTTTATTGATCAGATCAGTGGAAAAGCACTTTGTGAACGTTTGTGACATCAGCAGAACAGAATTTGAACTGAGTGCTCTGGCAATAAACGGTCCTGCCCACCTTGCTCTTGATTATTGACTGTTTGCCTACATAATAACAGCCACCAGTGTTCCACAAAGTAAGTCATTGTGTGAGGCGTTTCAACAAAGTGATGAGGTGCTATATAAATATAATTAGTTCATGACCTCGACAAGGTTCCAATAATCCTCTGACAATCACGGGTTGTCAATACCGAGAAATTCAGTCCATGGTTTGCAGGGACTCGAAGTTGACCCCAAAGCTCAGCCTTGTTTTTAAATCCCTCCAAGGCCTCAACCAGAACATAACGTAAGAACATAACATAAGAATTAAGAACAGGAGTCGGCCATTCAGCCCCTCGAGCCTGCTCCGCCATTCAATAAGATCACGGCTGATCTTCGACCTCAACTCCACTTTCCTGCACAATCCCCATGTCCCTTGATTCCCTTAATATCCAATAATCTATCAACCTCTGTCTTGAATATACTCAATGACTGAGCATCCACAACCCTCTGGGGTAGAGAATTCCAAACATTCACCACCCTCTGAATGAAGAAATTTCTCCTCATCTCAGTCCTAAATGGCCGACCCCTTATTCTGAGACTGTGACCCCTAGTTCTCGACTCCCCAGCCCGGGGGAAACATCCTCCCTGCATCTACCCTGTCAAGCCCTGAAAAAAAACAACCCTATCTATGTAACCCCCTCCAGCCCTGCAACCCTCCGAGATCCCCTCCCTCCTCCAATTCCGGCCTGTTGCACATCCCTGATTATAATCACTCCACCATTGGCGGCCGTGCCTTTAGCTGCCAAGGCCCTAAGCTCTGGTATTCCCTCCCTATACCTCTCCACTTCTCTTCCTCTCTTTTCTCCACTAAGACGCTCCTTAAAACCTACCTCTTTAACCAAGCTTATGGTCACCTATCCTAATATCTCCTTATGTGGATGGATGTCAAATTTTGTTTGATATCCAAATATTGATTGGGACAAATTTAGTGCTACGGGTATAGAGGGTGCGGAATTCTTGAAATGCATTCAAGAGCAAGCCCAACACGAGAGGGGGCGGTCTTGGATTTAGTTTTGGGGAATGAAGCTGGGCAGGTTGAAGGGGTATTAGTGGGAGAGCACCTGGGTGCCAGTGACCATAATTCACAGATTCAAGTTGATTATGGATAAGAACAAGAATAGGCCTGGAATAAAAGTTCCGAATTGGGGAAAAGCTAATTTTGCTAAGTTAAGGAGTGATTTGGCCATGGTGAGCTGGAACAGCTACTTGTGGGTAAATCAGTGGCAGAACAGTGGGAGGCTTTTAAGGAGGAGATGCGGAAGGCTCAGGCCAAACATGTGCCCTTAAAGAAAAAGGTTGGGAAAAACAATTCTAGAGCCCCCTAGATGTCCAGGGACTTACAGGGGAGGATTAAGAAAAAAAGGGATGCTTATGTCATATACCAGTGGCTAAATACTATAGAATCTTTAGAGGAATATAGAAAGTTAAGAGGCAAAATTAAAAAGGATATTAGGAATATTAAGAGAGAGCATGAGAAATTCTTGGCCAGTAAAATTAAGGAA